>NC_133760.1:49139971-49209971 GCF_036562045.2 Rhinolophus sinicus | reverse complement strand
AACTGCCGACAAAAGAAATTAAGAGCAGGAACGCTGAGATTAGACTCATGCATTGATCAAGTCAGACCCTCTCTGTTTCACTGCCAGCACGCGCCATCTAAAAGCGTCATTACACAAACAGCGCGCCCTTCTCCTAATGGGCTCCGATCTGAGCATGCCCCAGTGATTGACAGGTGGTGCCAGGGCTGCCTGTGTTGTCGTAAAACAGCCACATCAGATCAGCAGAGGCTTGAAGAAAAGCATAAATTATAGATACACGTCTGTGTCTTTGATGAACTGAGACTCGCAGGTGCGTCTCTCCCATCACACGAACCATCACCCTTTCAGGAGGCTCTTTCACGATGTCACATCACATTTGAAAAAACAACAAAAACCCACAAACCTTCTTCCCCAATTTCCATTCTTCCTTCCTTTCTTTTATTGTTAAAACACAATCTTTTAAGCAAACAGCCTGCTTCATGGGCAGCCTGGAAGTTTTCCACTTTGGAGAAATTACTTAAACATAAAATAAGTGTTTAGACATGAAGCTCAATGGTGCAGGAATTATTGTGTGGCGTCCAGCTCTGTCCATCGGCCTCGCCGACGGCTCAGTGGCCCGGGAGGCCCGCTCCCACAGGGGTGTAGTCTCTGCCTCCTGGTCGTCCAGAAACAAAGCGGTGCAGAAGGTGTTAATGGAGGCAGCAACTTTATTGTCAGCTGACGACACAATTTCCTCATTACAAAGTTCTAAAAGTCTCCTGTGGAAATATTTAGGGGGCACCATGGACAAAAAAGAGGAGAGAAATCAGAACTTGGGGCAAAGGTAAAACCACGAGAGGAGAAGGGCTGCGCTCCACCTGGAAGGTCGGGGGGCACCCGGCTTGGCCGCCCAGCAGCTTTTCTGGACAGTCCAGCTTAGGCTCCTGGACGCCTCCACTCGAGTGACAGACATTGTTTTTCTCATCATCTGATTAAAACCAAAGGCCCTCTAGACCCTCTGGAAGCCCACCGGTGCCAGGGGAAGACCACCGCCCTGGACCCGAGGACCCACAGGGAGCCGTGGTGTGCTTAGGCAGTCCCCGAGCGGCACTGCCCATGAAGACGACTTTTGCACGGTCGCTAATGCAGAGGTCCTTCTGGATGGAAACAAATCTGGTTCCTGCCAGAGCCAAGTTGAATTCTGTAGAATTAGCTCATGGGCTGAAGTTGGAAAATACTCGTGTGTCCCTTTTCTTAGAGATGAGACATTCCCCCCTCCCCAGGATCCCTAAGCTGACATAATTCTGCACGGATCACTCTGGTGGCGTAACTCAGAGCCCCCAACCCCTTTGGATCCTGGCTTTTGTAACCGGGCCATCCCTCACTCAGTTCTACCTTATCTCCAAGTAAATGGAACCAGAAGGGGCCTCTTCAGCTCAGCACCTCTTGAGTGATGTGAATTATTTATATGGTCTTCATACATATCCGTTAAGCTGCACAGAGCCAAGTGGAACGAGCTGTTTGTCTCTTGTTCAGCCAGAAGGTAAGCCTGCAAGGTCGGCTGCATCGCAAGACTGTCCGGAAGGTTTTCCCCGGCACGGTCATGGAGAACGGGAATCACCTGTAAGGCTCCAGGGTGCCGAGCGTCAGAGGAGCTTCTGAGGCTCTGTCCACCTGGGAGGGGTGGGTGTTGCAGGCCGCAGCCTCCCGCCCGCCTGCTGCAGCAACTGGCCCTGCCATACAGGCCCTGAAATGCCGGCCTCCCCGGGCTGGCAGGGAAGCACATGGCTAACAAAAGGGAGTTTCCTGTAAGCAAATGGGTCTGGGATCGTCTCCACGACAAAGGCCTGCTCTGGCTAATAAAGACTTACCACGTGGTGCCGAGACAAGACTGAGCTTGGGGGTTGAAACTGCCGGGCTGAGCAGCCCAGCCTCTCCGGGACCAGACGTCGTCCGCTGCACACGGCCTGCGCAGGAAGTGGAACGGTGCACACCTCAGTGCTTTCTAGGCCCTGGGACCCTACGTAATCGTTGGCTGTCTAGCAGTGTCACCGAGCAGCACATCCCAAACAGTAAAACTTAGGCCGATCTTTTTCGTGAGTGGTGCATTGTCCCTTGGGACTTGAGAAGGCAGTCCCCGCCGAGCCTCCAGCCCTGGTGGCTAGCAGCAGTTCGGCCATGTCCACTTCCTGAGACTCTGGGAGTGTTTGGGAGTCTGGCTGAACACGGACTTGCTGTTTGCACGGGACTGTGGAGTATTTGACCTGAAAAAGAACCTGAGGCCTGGAGAGGAAGGACTTATAAATGGAGGAAGTGCTGGGGCTCTAGTGGAATGTGCTTCCTGGTCACCATGGGAAATGCTGTCTGGACCGACATCGCAAACTCCACTGTCTGCAAGAGCCAAGCCGCTGACCTATCAAGTGAGGGACGGGTGGGGACTGGTTAAGTAAGTGGGACGCAAAGGAGGCCTCTGAGGCCTGGTCTTTCTATTTTTAAAGAGATGCACAAGGTCCAACTTTCTGTGTGAAATCTCCTGAATTTCAGATATTTCTACTTCAAATGCCTGTGGAGGGCTCTGCGGGTCCCATAAAACACACCAGGAGGCCGTCCCCCCCAAACCACTGGTTTGCTCTTATTTGTGTTTGTACCGCCTTGAGTCCTAACTCCTTGATTTTCACTGGCCGATAAGGAAACCAGCTTGCCCCAGCTTGTGCAGAAATTTCCCAGTTTAGCATTGCGAAGCCTCTATCCCAGGAACCGCTCTGTCCTCAGCAAACTGGGGTGGTTGGTCACCCGCCTGCCCAGGAGGGGTCCGCATGTTTTGGAGTTGTTTCTGAGAAGTGACAACGCGCCCCTGGGAGGAGGCGTGTGTGGGATCAGACAGAAGGTGCCTCGGTGGTCTCTGTGCCACTGGGACTGTGCCTGGGCTCCCAGAGGCACAGCGTCCTCACCTGTGACACGAGCACCTTCGCTGTACCTACGAGGGCTGCTGAGATGCCCTGAGAGCCAACCACGAGGTGCCAGGCTCGTGGAGTCACTTGTCATCATTGGTGACAGTCGGCCGTGGAGCAAGGCTGGTCTTGACAGCTGACCGAGACCGCAAGCCTCTGGCCGTCCCCTGCCAGCGCCCGCCCGCCTCTGTCATGCCCTGTCACATGCATTGCCTTTGCTCTTCCCAAGGTGCTTTTCTTTTTAAACTTTTTATTTATTTGCCAGTTACAGTTGACATATAATCTTACACGTTTCGGGGTACAGCACAGTGGTGACACGTTTATACACCTCACGGAGCTTCCTGTTGACTGAATGCTATTCTTAGTAGTGCTCTGTGATCTCTCAACCCCACTAAATTACCAGTTAAAACGCGGAAATGTCATAGAGACCCACTATGCGCCCAAGGAGTTGTTTGGAGTTGTTGGATCCATATTCTAGGACTTTCAAACTCAGTATTGCGTAAATATCCAATTCCCCAGGAGACAGAAATGGCTCCAAAGAGATTTTCCCCAGGGTCCCAAGATCTGTGCATCATACAATTCTATGCAGTGCTGCCCACGTCTGGAAATCACCAACAAAAGAAGTTAAGAGCAGAGACCTCGCGATTAGACTCACGCATTGATCAAGCCACTCTTCTTGGCTTCATCGGCAGCGCGGCACATAAATAACATGTGGGCAATTACCGTGAGTAATTTAGGTGTGTTTTATAACCTCCCGTGAACATTTTTCCTTTAAAAACGCAACAAAACAAAGCAAAACAAAAATAGTCCTCAGGGGAATTGAGTACCAGGGAAGAGTCAGGTGTGTTTGAAATTTTTCTGTGGGTTAGGAGAAGGAAAGTGGATGGGACGGGGCCTCTGTGCAGTGGTGGCGGGCGGGGCCACGGTGGCTCCTGCGTTGCCGCAGCGACTCTGGACTGTCCAGGTCCTGCTGTAATGCCCCAGCTCGCACTCAGCATCTGTCCTGTCTGTCTCGGCCTCGTCCGGTCCTTTCTCTTCCTCTGTGTCCTGTCTCACCTCGTCTCCCCTCTGATGAGGGTTTGGGGGGGTTTCAGAGGAGAAGACCTTTCCAAGGCCAGCAGTGTAGCACCCGAGTTCCAGTCAGTGGTCAGCGGTCAGGGTGAGGTCTGGCTGCACCTGAGCATAAGAATCTACATTTAACTCTTTTGTTCTCCAGGGTCACACACAGGTTCCTGTCAGGCTCAACGCACTTTGCAAGGAGAGCATCGTACATGGAGATGGCGGGATGGCGCCCCGCAGTGAGGCTGAGTGAATGCGGGAGCTCCTGGACCCAAAACATTTAACATCTAGTTATTTATATTACCCTACATATAATTTTCCAATATTCGGTATTATAGACTTTTGTTAAAGGTATTGCTTAAAATTGCTCCATGCCTGGCATCAATTTAGTCTTATTCATTATCTAGCTAACATAAAATCTTAAAAATAGCTGATGAGAGGAAGCATGCAATTTTCTGATAAATGCAAATTGCCTACCGTTCCCAAAGGAGAGGTCAGAGCAGGCGGGAATGCAGGGCCGGGAGCGGGGTCCGTCCGTGTCAGCATCCCGCACGAGCACCGTGGGCTCGGGACACTCTGCATGCCTGTGGGGCTTCCTTGTGTGGAATGGCCGCGCCTATAGTCAGTCCCCCACCTCTATGATGGCTTGATAATGCCGGGTGTTCTCGGTGCTGCTGGTGGGAATGCAGCTGAGGGGCCACAGCGAGAGCCGCCCCTGGACCACCCGGTCAGACTTACCACGTGCACACGACACGACCCAGCAATCCGCTGCTGACACGCGTCCCAGAGCAGCCCTCGCCCCCTCCCACCAGATGCGCCTCGCAGCGTGGCAGCCTGCTGGCCACACGGGTGCCGTCTCCTGGGAGAATGGGCAGACGTTGTACACCATTGTGTAGAAAAGCATCGGATGCTGTGTTTGCAGGGCAACAGGCATCCGTGTGAATATCATGGTGTTTCATGAAGCAAGAGAGAGACAGAATGAGATAACACGGTGTCATTTATGTAAGTTAAAAATACATGGAGCCAAAACAAAATGCACATTAAACCAAATTCAGTAGTTTCCTGCAGGAATAGCAGCGTGAGGGGTAAGAAATATCCAACTCAGCCAAGGGCCCCGGGTGGACCAGCAATAAGAACGGCAGAGCTGAGGACTGTGAGAACTTAAGCCTCTGTGCCTCAGGGAGAAACACTCCAAGTCCACCACACAAAAAAGGTCCTGCTGGGCCCGCCAGTCCACTTTGCTGAGTGTGGACACTGCTGTAGGCAAAGCCCAATTTCGCTTGGCTTGTCGGGGTGCTGCGCCAGCCCTCTTGGTCCCAGGATACTTTTTCCACATGAGACCTACCTGTGAACCTTAGAATTTGTGATCCTTGCAAGTGTGTGTCCCGGCAAAATAGCTTATGACACATCAGCCGGCCGACTTTGCATCCATTGTATTGTTCCAGGAGCTCTGTGTGCATTGGCACTTCTGTGCATGTGTGTGTGTGTGTGTGTGTGTGTGTGTGTGTGAGTGAGTGTGTGCGCATGTATGCACACGCGTGCACACGAGCAAATGCTGATGGTCCTTCTGGGAGTTAATGATTCTATACATCGGTGCATTTTTCAGAACTGCTCAAAGAGTTAATTTGGCTAGACTTGGACTCTTACATGAATTAAACTATCTTTTTAACACCACAAATTATTTCTCTGCTTTTTATCTTTTCCCATTTTTTCAGATAGCATCTCCCAGTGATCAGGACTGGACTAAATAATTAAACTTTTAGTTAAATTCACAAATAGAAGGCATGAGGTGTGATGCGAGGGAAAACACACACACACACACACACACACACACACACACACACACACAGCTTCCCAACAAGGTTCGAGCTTCCAACATTATCAGCACCTGGCAGGATGAGACCATTTTATGTAAATGGATTCATTATTATTAATTTCTGCGGGCGCTGAACGATTTATGAACTGCTTTTCGAATGTGGAAAAGTGGTTCATGAATCAGAAGGAAAAATGTTCCCCAAAACCAGCATCGATAAATAACGACTTTTATTCATGGATCCCGCCTATGGTGTCTTTTATCTTCCGGAAGGATGGAAATTACAGAATCACTGTGGAGATGGGGGTCAGGGACAAACAAGGAAGCAAGGTTTGGAAAGATGGGAGAGGTGGTCCTGACACAGCAGCCTGGGCAGTGGGCTGTGACTGGCTGAGATCACTCCTGCGCTGCCGTCTCCTCTCAAACACGTGCTGGATTAACAGAGTCACCCACTTTTCCAAGTGAAAATGAGGTTTAGCAGGTATCCAGTCTTTTTTAAAAGATCTTCATTTGCCAACCACACTTTGATTCTTTGTCCCAGGACAGACCACAGTTAAAAACTGTGCAGAGTCGAGTGGCAGCAAAGGGCCGGGCCTTTTTCTGGAGACAAGGACGGGACTTTGGGAACACTCAGCAAACACCACTGGATTTCACATTTCTAGGCTCCAGAGTCAGGGGAACCTGCTCTTTGGCACCAATTTCACAGGCTTGTTTCCAGGTTCTGCTGATCAGAAAACGTAAACCCTGCTGAACGGAGGCCTTAGGTGTTTCAGGTTTACTGACTGGAAGCAGATGGGCAAGGCTTTCCCATCACTGGCAGGCAGGATGGCAGGCCGTTCCTGGAGTCCGGAGACCTGCCAAACGTCACCTCTGTCACCCGCAGAGAGAGAGCCAATGAGCGGGCCTCACACTGCCTCCCAGGTGGGCACAGCCCGCCAGGCCCCCAGGGGTTTGCCCCAGAGGCGTGCCAGCCCAGCCGTACACCACGTGGAGCTGCCCAGAGCTGTGTGCAGGTGCAGCCGCACCCACTCGGGGACTAGAGAGAGAAACAGCGGGTCAGCTTGTGGGCCCCCTCTACCTGCCGGCTCCCTCATCAGCTCAGGGCCAGAAGTACACGTTGGACAGAGCCGTGAATCAGCAATCCCTTCCTGGGACCGCAGACCTAGTCAAAACGGTTCCATCCCCTTTGACGACACGCTGAGCCGCTTTTCAGAAACCACACACCAACACTGCAGGTCATGCAGCCGAAGCGCACACACAGGAGACCACTGTGACCCCTGCCACACACATGCCCCCTGATACACACATTCACACGCACACAATGACACACACACATACACTCACAGAGTCTGTACTCACGCACATACAATCACACACACACGTACACTCACAGACTCACACACACACACACCCTCACACGGAACCAAAGGACCCACACAACTGACTGGAACTTGTCAGAAGCCGAGGGTCCGCTGTCCAGGAAGAGCAGTGCTGACGCCCCTTTACCATAAACCGCCAGGCTCCCAGGTGCACCAAGTAACGCTCCCACCAGCACACTCCTGCCCCCTAAACCCTCCAAACCCCTGACCAGGCCCAGCGAGCAAGACGGGTCTGAGGCACCTGTAGGGCTCCCATCTTCTCGGCCAGCTAACCTTTCCTTACTCCGTTCTCTGAGGCTTTGCATTTGGCCTTTTGAAGCTTCGGGCACGTGGACTTTGAACCGGTGACGTTCCCACTTGTCTGTCCTTGGGTGGACATCTCATGGTGCATGATTCTAGTGCCTTAAAATATTCAATTTTAATATAACTACCTAATCTGGTGGTCGACTGCAGAAACAGTGACCTGTTGCAACACGAGAAGATCAACTGGAAAACGGGTTGTTAGCATCCCGACAGCTCGGTGCCATTCCCAAAGAGACGCCTCGGAAGCTGGGGGACCCGCTCCCCACAGAGGACGTGGTCTTACAGGCAGTTACTGGTTTCCTCTGTTAAAACTCCTGCCTCTTAATCCTGTTGTGAACAACCCAGAAACGTGCCTCGGAAGCCAGTAAATGAATGAACACTTTTGTTTTGTTTTGTCAACGAGTTAATCTGTGCACTGCTTGCTTCTGGGCAGCAAATGAACACCACACTTCTTATTTAAAGGAAGAAACACGGAGAGACGGAGATAATTACCCTACAGTGACATGGCACAACGTTGGAATCCAGTCAAGATGAAAACTTTTTGTTTCTGAATCTTCCTCGCAGAAACATTTCCATTCAGTCATTGAGCACCTTCTGTGTCCTAGTGCCGTGCCAGGCACTGGGGACACAGCCCCTGCCTGTCCCCAAGAAGTCCACACTCCAGGGGGAGGAGGCGACAGTAATGACAGTAAAATGCCAGAGTGAAATGAAGACAAGGGTGTTTTCCTAGCAGAGTAGATGGTCAGGGAAGGTGTCTGAGGAGCAGAGGTTCAGTGTCAAGGACGCTGCAGTGGGAGGGTCTGGAACTGGAGGAAGAGTCCACAGAGAGGACGATGGTGGAAGGGGTGGCACGTTCAGGGATATGCAGGCCAGCCCTGCACATGGCAAGGTGACAAGGACAGGGGCCGAGAGAGAAGAGTTAGAGAAGCCAGCTGAGCGAAATTATGTGAACCTATGGTGAGACGTGGGGATTTTATCCTCAACGCCGAGGGATAATTCCTTAGATGAGCAACTCAGAAGGTTGACTGCAATGACTTTATTAGCACGGAACTTCATCCCAGAAAGCACACTCAGAAAAACAACAACAAAGAAACATGTTTTCTCAACTCACTGGCAAAACCAGTGCTCAAGGGGGGAGGAGCGGTTTGGCTGCGGTTAGGGACTCATAAATCACCTCCCGCGTCCCAGCACCGCCGCTGGTCTGGTCCCCCCGACGGAAGCCAGACCTCATTGCTACTCAGGACACCACAGGTTGTCCACCTCTGAGGACGTAGAGGTGAAGGAAAAGGCATTTGGGAATTAAATGTTTCAATCAGTTGAAGTTTTATACAGATTGACTGCAGTGAAAAATTAGAGCTTTGCACAACGCAATAGAGTAAAACAAAATGCCCCAAATAAATACATAGTTGTCTTTTTTTATTAGCTTTCCATCACCCCTGCATCCATTTGTAAGTTGCATTGTGTCACCTCGCTCTTCATTTGCAATGTTGCCTCTGAAAACTGGTCTGTTTATTTGAGCTCAGCAATCAGCCTTAAATGCACCGATATATATTGTTCAAAAGGGTGTGTTTTTCTGTCTCCCAAAGACATAGTGACGACTCCTTTTATGGGAAACCAGCTATTAATCCAGTACGTCTGCATGAATCAATATCTTTGTGAAATGACACTGAGTTGAAGTTATTTTATGTTATGTTGATGGTTAGCTAATTTTGGAATGGAGACATTTCTTCTAGAAATAGACGTAGTATAATTTAGTGGTGAAAACGTCAATCACTATAGGTTGTGCGTCTTTGTCTGGGCAGAAGAGGGCAGATTTATTGACGGAAATGGAGCTATATATTTGTGCCACACTCTGACCCAAAACACCCATTTTGCTTATGATTTTGTTGGGCAGAATGACATTGGCTGCCGTCACTAACAGGAAGACAGAGCCAGAAGCCATTGTTCTTGGGTTCTGGTTCAACAGTCTCACTGCAGGACAATGTGGTGACAACGTCAAGGCGGCAGCAGCACGGTGGGGCTTCCCTCTGTTGACAGAAATCTACAAAGGAGAACTGGCATGACACTAAGCGAGCTTGGGAAACTTAATCCTGGAAAATGCACTGCAGCATCACGGCGCTCTCCCGAGACCTACCGGCCTGCGGAGAACGGCGGGCACTGGTTCTCTGTGTGCCCGCGAGAGGCAGTTCTGTTCCCCCCCCCTCAGCCTGCTGGTGTTTTAGGCCAAAACAAAGGTATAGGGAAAAGCGGGGCACCCAGTGGGCACAGGAGGTGGGGGCGGGGAGGCGAGGCTGTCTGGAGACTCAGGCAGGGAAGTGACTGACAAGCTTGGACGAAGAAAGTTCACGAGCACACGCGGATGAACAGTCGTTTGGGTGCTGAGGTCGCCAGTGTTTTAACTGATTCAGAGGTAAGATGGAACCTGAGTGACACAGGAAGTGCTTGAGAAGGAACTCGTCCTCTAAGCCGTGGTCGGCGTCAGGACCCACAGTGGGCTCAGAGGGTGTTGCTCCGCCCGTGGCCCGAGCAGTCAGACCTTCCGTGTCCCTGCGTGCCACATGGGCTCTGGGCTTGGCCACGTCACTTGCCCTGGCAAACAGCTCATCCGCAAACAGGAAGTGGGGAGGGTGGGGGGTCCACTGGGGCTGCCCTGTTGGAGCGCTGTCGCCTGTGGATGTGATGGGATAACATTTAAGTACTGCTTCTTTAGAAGAAGGAAACCTTTGGCATGTATTATCTCAACCTTACCCAGCCCTCTGGATTAATCAGTGTTAGAATGCCCATTTCACAGACAGGCCACTGAGGTACAAAGGTACAAAGCAGCCAGGGTAAGTGCCTTGCCTTGGGGCACACAACTGGCAAGTGATGGGCCAGACAAAGGCCAGGCTGGAGGGGGCCCGAGTCTGGCCCACACCCTGGCTGTTGGGGAGGCGGGAGCCCTGAGTCCCTCCCGAGCTGGGCCCCCTGCCCTGTCCTGCCTCAGCTCCCAGGCAGGGGAGGCAAGGAAGCCGGGAAAGGTTCCCTGTGCTTCTGGACTCTGCTCCTGCCCCAGGACTCTCTCTGTTGTCAAGGGGCCTTGCACGCATTGCTGCAAAAGAACCCAGCAGGACACTGGTGACAGAAGGAAGCTTTAAGAGTGGGCGGGTCGGTATGGCTGCACAAGAAGCAGACATGAGGGTTTGAGAGCCCTTCTGAGACTTGTGATGGGTGTTGGGCGCCCAGTTTGTATTTGAGAAGAAACCTTTTTCTCAGCTCCTGCTGAATGGAGTACAGTGCACTGAGCTGCAGGCCCGCCTGGACCTTCCCCAGAGCCGCCGCCGCCCATGGGATGCGTTCACACAGGGACATTGAGAATGCAGACCCCCAAGCACACCCCCAACAGGAGTGTTTGCTGCAGGTCCCCCTGCCCAGAGCCCCCAGCCCACCCCCTCATTGTAAAGGTGACCGGAAGCTTTGGGGACTGCAGAAATTGGGAAGGTAGTGTGGGGAGGGGACACGGCAAGAAGGAAGTCGCTTCCCAAGACCCCCAGGGTGGCCAAAGCCAGAAGCAAGGCCTGGGTTCTAATTGGCTGCTCTCTGCCAGGGCGCACGTCGGTCCTGCTCGCTTCCTGTCCAGCCCTGCTGGCGTGCAGCGACCCGGGAGGGTGGGCACTCCACACCACACTCTGTCCTGCTGACGTTGGACGTGCCCTCTCTGGACTGAGGGCAGCCATCCCCCCAGACATACTGCAGACAAAGGTCGCCCACTGGAGGCAAAGCACCTGCTGCCAGTGTCTAGTCACTGCAGCCCAGGGACCTACAGGTGGGCGTGTGAGCACCTGGGGGACCTGGGGGGCCCGGGGGGCCTGGGCCAGCCTCCTGCCTCCCCTCCTGCTTTCCCATCTGTGCACACCCGACATCCGTCTCATCCAGGACTCACAGCCCAAGCCCCACACCCAGGGCAAAGTCAAGTGAAATTCGACTGCAAGGTGCCACCATCCCAGAGCTTTCCGCTGGCCTGAGTGTCTCCTGGAACCCTGAGCTGGCCACAGACACAGGGAGGGGCCGGGATGCGTGTTTCCTGGAGGCCTTGCCTGGAACCCTTTGTCTGAGGAAAGCGCCTGGACGGTGGAACAGGGGGACGGCTGCAGCGCCTGGGCGCACCTTCATGCCTCGGTCACGCCCACCGTCTGCTTCCTTCTCGAGGTGTTCTCCACCCGGGCAGGGGCGCCATTTCCTGCAAAATGGAAACCTATAGCTGAGCAGTGCGACGAGAATTAACCTTGATTAGCACAGTGATTTACTAATCAGAGCCGGGGACCTGCTAATCAAGCTGGAACAGCCAGCTGCTTGGTTTTTATAGTAACATAACCAAAATTGAACATTTGGTAAATGATGGGTGTGGGTGTGATGGGGGCCTGCGAGAAAGCGAGGGAGCACCAGGGCCTCCGTGCTCCGACCACCCCTCAGCAGGTACGGCAGGAGCAAAGCCACCGAAACACACGCAGGGGTGACTTCCCAGGCTGGCTCCTTCCAGAAGGACCTTTAGACAGGAGGCTGCTGTGAGCACAGAAAACAGCAGCAGGGCGGTGGGAAACTGAGGCAGGGAAGGGAAGGCAGTGAGCTGGTGGCTGCTGAGGCTGTCTGGGCCATGTGTGTTCTGGGCTGTGTCACCTGCAGGCCAGGCAGGCTCCTGTGACCGGAGGCAGTGGGTGTGACACGGGCAGCGACCATGCCCCTCCTGCGGACCTCACTCCCCTAGGAGACGCTGCCTACAGCCTCTGGGAGCTATGTGACCTGTGTTGTGCCCAGACCACGGCCTCTCTGCCATGGGCAAGGATAGCAGGGGTTCCGGACACGTGTCTCCTGCTGCTCAGTCCACGCCCATGTGTCAGAGACGGCAGGAGCCAGCAAAAGACTGAGCACAGCAGGTGCCGACATTCTGTTCCCTGCCGCAGTGACTCGCCGCCCTCCCCACAACCAGCTCTCTGTGCCCAGGACTCCAAGCCGCAGACATCGAGAAAGCTAAGGGCTGCCCGGCCTGAGGACTCAGTTTCACAAGGAGCTCTGTCATGAGCATGGCCAGTGAGCACCGAGGCAAGCGCCTCGGGCTGCCGTGGACACAGGGGCACCCACCACACTTGTCCCACTGACCCCACCCTGCCACCTGTGGCCCTACCCACAGCTCAGGGGCCAAGGCAATTACTCACTGGCCACTTGCACGTGTTCTCATTGCAAAACTGAACACATTAGAAGCAGTCCTCTTTGACCTTCCCTGTCACCGTCCTCCCGCGTAGTGTCTTTGTCACTTATGGTGCACGTGGCCAGGCCGTGTAGGCAGGGGCTGCGAGGCTGCCCCTGTTCCCACATGGAGAGGACTCTATGCGCCTGTTCCCCAGAAGTGAGCTGCACGCCTGACGTCAGCTCCCTGCCTGTTCCCGGTGCCCTGCACCTGGGCAGTCGGTGCGTTGGCCTCACTGTGGCGCCCACGCTGCCCTGAGCACCCGGTGCAAGTACTGGGGCACAGTTTTCCTAGCAGGGTCACCCCGAGGGGCCCATGCTGGAAGGATGCTGTCGATTTGCTCTCCTAAAGGTCTGTAAGGAGGGTACTCCCCCCACGCAGGTCCCACATCTGCCCAGCCCTTTATTTTGTCAGGTCTAAACGCTTGCCAGCTTGGGGCATACGATGCTGTCTTATTTTACGTACCATGGACGACTGGTGAAATTGAGCAGCTTTTGTTGTTTGTCCATTGACTTTCATCTAAGATGTCCTAGCCGTTACCCGACTCTCTTCTAAGACATTTGTCTTTTCATTATCTAATTGTCGTTATTTATATATTTATACACATGTATCCTGGATACGATGCCTTTAGTTTTGTCGGCTGCTCTAAGTCCTGGCGTTTCTTTTCTCCTCCTCCACCTCTGCTCCTCCTTTCTCCTTCCCTTTCTGTGGGAGAATCCAGGCACTGCAGACAAGAGCGCTTTACCTTCGGCACGTTCTGGGGACGCCTCGTCCATCTAACCTCTGCTAAGCAGCAGCCCTGGCTGACACTTGCTGCTTAAGAAGCTAAGCAGCTCCTGTAATCTGCTTCCTCGGAGCTTGGCGACGGTAGAACTGTGAGCTCTGACTATTCCAGAGGCCGGGGTGTCACGATCGGACATGCCCTGTCTCTTCTCTGGTGTGCAGGGTGACAGGGCTACTAAATCAGAGAACTGCATCTCCCGAAGCCTGGGCTTGGCCCCGGAGGCTGCCCTCGCTGCAGTGGCCACCGCAGTCAGCCATGGTTGGTGTGTGAGAGAATCCAGGTGGTGTCACTGCACCTGCTTCACCAAGCGCAGTCTCATCCCCCCAAGTTCATAGGGGCTCAGAGGCTCCCACCTCACAGCGAGCATTTTGTCCGAGTTTTCTTTAGAAGGAAAAACCCAGTGAATTGGTTGACTCACCATTTCGGAAATGGTGATAATAACAAGCAAAATTTATTGAGTGGTTACTCTGTGCCAGACATGGTGTAAATGCTGCACACATATTTTCTCATTGAACCCAACGCATCTCCTTAGTGGGACGGTGTCACATCACAGGATTAAGGCAGAAACGTCCCCCCGTGGCTCAGCTCGCCCTCCCTCTTCAGTCCATTATCTGTCACACATTTACCGGCTGAGGTTCAGACACGGGCGGCCAGCAGCATGGTGAGTTTTCTTGCCTCCATGGCCTGTACGCGGGCTGCGGCTCTGTGAGCAACGACAGAATGGGATGTCACTCGACAACCGTGACGCCTGTGGCAGCTGCGCGTGGTGCCCTGTCCAGACCGGCCTGTGGCAGCCTGTGCCACTCCTCTCAGCCGCCCAGAGTTAAGCGGTAACAAGCATCCGCATCTCCTGAGAAGTGTCCACAACCCTTGGGAGTCACCTCACCTGGAAACACCTGGGAGGTGACCCCTGCCCTGGGGGTGGCTCCATCCAATGGCGAACTAATACAGGAGTGACAAGTCTGGAACCCTTGCCTGAGGTGGGACAGCTCTTAGTGCCATTCACACCACAGGGCTCCTGGGGGCCGGGCCGACTCCAGCTGGACCCGCCCTCTGCCTGTTCCCGCACCCTGCTCCCCTCGCAGTCTCACGGGAAAGCACTTTCTCCGTAAATCTAGGTGCACTTTGTTCAAGCACTGACACTTCTGAGCATCTTGCTCTAGAAACCAGTGGTTTCACTTAGAGATAAATCACCCAGGTAACCAGCCCAGTTCTCCCCTGTGTCACGTGGAAACGTGGCCTAATGCTAAGAGCTCTTTCTTCCCTTCACCCAGGATAGTGTGACAACAGAGGCAAAGGGCAGCAGACCCACTTGTGTGTGGAAATTCAAGTCACAGAAAGGAGCGGGGCCCGCGAGTCCCCGTCTGGCACACACCCTGGGCCACCTGGTTTGGGCGTTGACACTGCACTTCTCTCAGGCTGCTTGCTCTGAGCTCCATCCCCCTCCCCTGGCTTGGAGGTCGAGGCCTGCCCTACTATGACAAATGCAAACCCCAGCCCCGTTAGGTCAGAAGCATCCAGAAGTTTCTGGGTTCCGTCCCTTTCTCAGGGACTTCAGACTCGTCTACCCAGGTCAGCTTTTGCTGTCTTCCTGTCACCATCCGGCTGCCTCCTTCCTGGATGAGGCTGTGTTCAACTGTTGCACGTCTCCCAAGGAGACTGCAGAGCCTGCCCAGCCATCCAGGCCAGGGCTGCAGCCCACGGCCACCCTCACTGGGGATGGATGCCCTTGTCAGATGTCACGTGCAGGCAGCGTGCTGGCTGGGGTCTCCAGGTGGGAAATCCTACCAAGAGAGCAGTGAGCAGTGGTTATGGGAAAAACAAGATTTTTTTTCTCTCCTTTGCGCCTGTGCCAGACCTGGTGACTGTCTCTGGGGAGGACAGGTGGCCCCGTTACACTCAAGACTGCAATGTGGGGAGGGACCGTCAAGATAGCAGCAGCAGAGGGCAGTGGATACGCAAAGCCTCGTGCTGTGGTGGCTGTGCCCAGGCCGGCAGGTTCTTCCCACGTTGAGAGCCATACGCTCACTGGGCCGAGTCAGGCCGGGCTCTCCCACCTCATCGGGAAGGGAGACAGTAGCAAACAGCATCACGATGTCACAAATCACTGTTATTGAAAGTGTATTAGGTTTCCGTAAAACCGAAGGCTCAGACACGGCAGGGGAGGAAGCCAGGCCCGGGAGACAGCACGCCAAGATTTACTTCTGAGTGCTGCGAAGTATTGAACTAAAAATAACATTAAAGATAAAATTTGTAATGAATCTCAAGCTGCTGAATCCCCCAAGGCTGGGTCTGCCAAAGGCTCTGCAGCAGCGCTCTCTTCTTTGCGTCTCTGTTTAAATATTTCATACAGTTGTCTGTACCCGTGTGCGGTGTGCATGTCATTTATATTTCAGTCCATCTGAAACGGACCCTGGGCTGCGTCCGGCTGCACGGCTGCTCGGGTGGGCTGAGCGGAGAGGCTGCAATGGGCTTAAATGAAGACGGATGCCTAATGGCTGTGTGTGTGCTGATGCTCTGCTGTCAGGGCTCTGCCTAAACCTGATTTGTAATGCGGTGGGCTTGTGACATTATGATAAGATGAGATGTGCGTGAGACTCCCATTTAGCAGCGACGGTGATGGGCGTTTGAGTTAGAGAGAGTGGCTGACGGGCGCGAGGCCGGCTCGGACCCTGGGGCTGACAGTCGAGGAAGAAGCAGCTTGGCTGCACCGCAGTATTTCATGCTTTCCTGTGCATTAGACTTCGGCGGAGTGGACTTTGGGAAGAATAAAACATTTCCAGGATAAATTCGATTTCCCCTAGTGTTGAACTTAACTTTCCTCATCTCAGTGGTTTAGTGGCGTTGGGGAGGAAGAACATTTACCTAGTTTGCACGCGGGGGCGGGAGGAGGTTGGTGGCTGTGAGGCCACGTCTGCAGGTAAAGGGAGGGCGCGTGGGACTTATCACACAGGAAACTGTGTGGGGGTGGGGGACGGGTCCTGATGAAGTCCCCTGCCCAGCTCTGCAGGGGACGGCGTGCCTGGCAGGCCAGACTGCGTACACAGTCTCATGAGCCTTTCAGCTCCGGGGTGATAGGAGCGCAGTGGGTGCCAGGGCTCGCGGTGGCCCCTTCCTATCCCCAGGCTTCCTGCCAAGTGTCACCTGGACTCGGCCACCAGCTGGCCCTGGCAGTGTCCTGCCCTCAGCCTGGCACAGAAGGGACAGTGCCCTCTGTCCCACAGCCCAGGGGAAGGAATTTTGCTTCATTCTGCCCCTGTCCTTCACGCTTTCCCTGGCACATCTCTGCAGAATACTTTCACCCTGGACCCACCAACACTTTCACTTTTGGGGGCTCTCATCTTCAGGGTGAATTGCAGTTCATGTAGAAACATTTGTGGGGGCAAAGGTACACAGCGGTGAAGGGGACCCCAGGGCCCCCCACTGCTGGGCACAGTGCTGGCGGTCATGATGTGATGGCCCCAGCCCAGTGTGCTCCTCAATACCCACACATTCTGGGGCAACTTTATGGCCTCACTCCTCCCCTCTACCTGCAGGAGCCCTGCCCCCCTCAAATGGCACGCCCTACCATGCCGTTCAGGACGTCTGCAGAGACCGCCCCCTCCTGATGGGGGACCTCACTTCAGGGTCAGCAGGACCCAGCCCAGCACTGCTGGCTGTCAGGGCATCAGAACAGCTGTCCCTCCATCCAGGGTCAGGGGCCTCCAACCCGGCCATGCACGGGCTGTGCTGCCGTCACAGCACCTTTGGCTGCAGCAGGTCCCAGAAGCCACTCACTCGGGGCCAAGCAGTCAAGCAAACTCTGTCATTCCGGTCTCACGCAGCAGAGAACTGTGGAGGAGCCCAGAGCGGGAAGGACAGCCTTGCCATCAGGCCTGGGGCCCTGCCAGACGCCACGCTGGCATCTGTCTCCCCCCGCAGACCAGCTCTTGCTGCTTCCTTAGAACAGAAAACACAGGTCTACGGGTCCCACGTGACTGTCTCCAGCACACTGGGGCCTCGCGGGGCCTCCCGACCTGAGTCCCTACAAGGGGCAGGTGACTGGCACAGCTCGGCTCAGACAGCCACTCTCACCACAAAGAGCACGGGGAGATGGCCATACAGGACACGACCCCGAGTGTCAGTACTGGGCACGGAGGGCATGCGTAGGGCAGATTTCCTTCTTCCCCCAAAACTCAACCAACGCCCACCATCCCTTCAGAGCCCAGGCCCGGTAAGCTGATGAGTTTCTCTGGGAGTTCGAGCCTGACTAGGTCGCTGCCCAGGCGGGTCCCCACAGATCTGGCTTCTGGGCAGTGACGGGGTGCTTTTGTTGGTAATGAGGGGGAGCTGTGTGTGGGGACCAAGTAAATCTTCAGCCTGTGCCTCTGTAGTGCCCCCGTCATAGACCCCGGCTCCTCCGGGGACTCCCAGGCAGCCGTGTCAGATCACATGTGCCCTGATGCCCTGGGGCACGGGGGCCACCTAAGTATGTGGGCCCCTGAGCCCCGCGGCCTCGGGAGGGGTCCAGGCTTGGTGTGTGCCTCCCTGTACGTACAGCCAGGTTCTGCCCACACCCCGGGGCAGCCCAGACTAGGAGCTCGGCCGTGAAGGCGGCGTATTTAGTGGAGAATTCTGGGCAGAATGTCCACAGTGCAGCGTCTTTCCCATGTCTTTCCCCTGGGCCTCTGTCTCTTCGTCTATGAGGTGGGCCGGGTGCGGCCAGTCTCGTCCTGTGATGCTTCGAGAAGGGAAACATTATAGTGGGGCCACAGTCCTGTGAGACTCGGCCCCCCTGTAGGGTCCTTTGGCTGGCTTGTTTTGAAGGCAGACTTTCCACTGGAGGGTTTGGCCTCCGGGACACACAGTGGGGGACATGCAGCGGACGGACTGGTGTCCCCTCTCCACCGAGAGTCAGGCAGCCCGCCTGGCTTGCTGCAGTCCTGACGTTTACCTTCAGGGGAAAGCGCACTCTGTGCTGCCCTCTCTGTCCTGTGATCTCCCTGTTTCCTCACTGACCCTCGTCCTGCGCTGACTCGGACCCTCTTGCTGTTGGCAGAAAGCAGGCACCACCGCGGCGCTGGAAGGTAGCAAGGAGCTCGCACAAACCTCGGCAGGTGGGCGGAGGGGGCGGGCCACCGCCAGGGAGGCCACACAGGGAGGTCTGCGCCCCGGAGCTCCTCCTTACAGGTGTCCAGCAGGCGGGGGCGGGGACAAAAGTGCGCATCTGTGGGGCGAGTCCCTGAGGTGACAGCTCAATGCCCAGGCTCTGCCTGACGACCAAGAACACCACATGTGGTTGGTGCTGGGGGCTTGTGAACAACAGAAACTCATTTCTCACAGTCCTGGGGCCTGAGGCCCACGGTCACGGTGCCAGCGTGGTCCGGTTCTCGTGGGGACCCGCTTCCTGTTCCATAGTTGTCACCTGATCGCCGCGTCCTCACACGGTGCAAGGAGCCTGTTCTACAGGCACAAATCACCCACGAGAAGTTTGTCATCAGGACCCGAGCATCTCCCACAGGCCCCCCCCCCCCCCGTCACCTCTGAGGGCGAGGACTGCGGCAGATGGCTCTGGGGGGGATGCACATGTTGGGACCATAGCAGGTCCTACCTGTGGAACTGTGACCGTCACCGAAGAGGAAAAGGTCTTTGCAGGTGGGATTAAATTAAGGCTCTTGAAATGACAAGATTATCTTGGTGAGCCCCACGCACCATCGGCGCCTTCCAAGAAGCAGGCGGGGAGATTTGAAGGTCTGGCGCTGCAGGCTGGGTAGATGCAGCCACAAGCCAGGCCAGCGGCCACCAGAAGCTGGAAGAGGCAAGGAGCGGACTGTCCCCACACCTTCCTCCCGGAGCAGCCCCACTGACATCTTGGTTTGGGCTCAGTGACACTGATTTGGACCTCTGGACGCCAAATATCTGCTGTTGTGAGTCACCACACTTGTGGCAGTTGACAGCGGCCACAGGAAGCTCCTACGCCACCTAAGACGGGCTTTCTTGCGAGAAGTTGTGGGAGAACCGCCACTCAGGGCGCCAGCCGGGGGGTCGCGAGCTGGGGGTTCTGTCTCAGGCTCCAGTGATGGGGACACACTTCCACCCGGCTGGCTCCCCGGGTCTCGTCCAAGAGTCGTTCTCCCCAGTACAGACGGTGAACTCCTGGAGGGCCAAGGCCACATGCTCTGTACCCCCATGTGCGCGCAGCTCAGCACAGTGCCCAGTTCACAAGGATGTATTAGGAATGATTTCTGAATTACCAGCACGAGTGAGCAGCTCATGGCAAGTGAGTCAGTAAGTGAACAGAAGCTGAGGGTCCGTGCTCTTATGTATCGTCTGTCTTGCGTTTGTAGGCCTCCTAACACACGTGCCTCGCCTCCCCACCACGCCTTATGGCTCCGAAGGCCAGGCCCCTCCCTGGCAGCAGAGACCTGCACAGACAGGGCTTGGCACCCAGCAGGTGCTCAGCAGGGACCCACTCCTCGGTTGGCTGCTGACGGGGGAGCACCTGAATCCAGCTGTACTGGGACTTGCAGTCCCTTTGGACCGGGTGTTTTCCAACTTGTGTCAGACGCGGAATGGAGTGGGGTGCCAAGTATGCACAGGTACGTCCCGCAGGGACATCTCCCGTCAGCCTGGCGTGCCCATGACTGCGAGCCCTGTTTTGAAATAGAGAGTTCAAGAGTCTCCCACTTCAGAATCTGTCACTCTGGGGAGGGCCCAGGAAGCTGCCTGTGCAATTAGCTCCTGAAACGGGTCTGGGGCCCAGGCCTGATGAAGACGGCTGCAGTAGGACTGACAAAGCCTTTCTGCTTCCCTTGGGGCTGCCCTGAGGCTGAGAAGTTGCTCTCTGCCTCCGCACAGGCTCCACTGATAAAATGCTGGAGGGAAGGACCACACCAAGCTCCGCGGACCCACGGCGGGAGGAGCCCAGCTGGGTGCCAGCCGGGATCAGATCCCTGTGTACAAACTGAGGCCCCTGGGAGGCACCTGCTCGGCGGGAAGCAGGAAGGTGCATGCGGCAGCACAGCACTGCGTGAGCACAGGCAAACACACTGAGAATTTCAGGGCAAACATTTGTTTTGCGGGTTGGCGATTACTTTGGAAAGTTACGGATTTCATCATTTGCTATGCAGGAATCAGCTGCCACTCTCGAAGCCAAACTGTGAGCCAGAGAAAACCACGCTTTGAGCTTAGTGTGTGCTTGTCTTCGAGATAGGACATCGGGCCCCCGCTGCCTGGCACTCAGCACCCACCTGTGAAAGGAGGGAATTGGGCACCATCACTTCTGGGCTGTGTCCTGCGCGAAGAGACCCCCTCATGCTGCCCTTCTTCCAGAAGAGGGAGCACCTGCCCCGATTCCCCTGGCCACACCACAATCCCTCCACATTCATTTTGGAGCTGATGGAGTGGATGGCAGAGTCATAATGGTCACCAGGGGAGAGCGTGACCGGGAGTGAGACGGCTCCTTCCGCTCCTGGCACTTAGCACCCACCTGTGAAAGGAGGGAATTGGGCACCATCACTGTGGGTGCCTGCACAGAACGGGTAGCTACACAGGTGTGGGGGCCATTTGGCAGCAGTGGGTGCCGTGCTGAGGTGTTTGCCTCTGTGTCCTTCTCTCTGTCCCGCTGGGGACATCAATTTCAGAGACCCAGCCTGCTGCCAGGGTGGCCTGAGCAGCTTTCTTGTATTTGGCTCCCAATTTTTCAACAAAAAGAGAACAGGCCTGAGGCCCAGAGCTCTAGGCATGCACCGCCATTGAGCTAGCCTTTTGGAATGTCTTGTTTCCATGCCACTGAAGGCAGGTGACGGTGGTCTTGCATCATGGTAATAATGCAAAGGCTCCTTTCATATGGTGTGGAGTCCTGGGGCCGGGCACGTATGTGTACCAGGGCCGGGCACATGTGTGTGTACCAGGGCCAGGCACGTGTGTGTACCAGGGCCGGGCACATGTGTGTACCAGGGCCGGGCACATGTGTGTGTACCAGGGCCAGGCACGTGTGTGTACCAGGGCCGGGCATGCATGTGTGTACCAGGGCCGGGCACGTGTGTGTACCAGGGCCGGGCACGTGTGTGTACCAGGGCCGGGCATGTGTGTGTACCAGGGCCGGGCATGTGTGTATATCAGGGCCGGGCATGTGTGTGTACCAGGGCCGGACACGTGTGTGTACCAGGGCCGGGCACGTGTGTGTACCAGGGCCGGACACATGGGGCTCGTGTATTGGGTAAACGCAAGTGCACACACAGCTGAAGGGTGGTCCGAGGGCCTGGGGTTGGGATGCCTGTGTGTCTGCCCCCAAGACCTCCCAGTGCCCTGTGTGTAAGGCCGTGTAGGAGCCAGTCACTGTTCTGCACTGGCTTCCATTGAGGGGCTAGACCTGCAGTGACTACGGACCACAGAGCACACAGCTTGTCTCTCTTTTCCTGCTGAAACCCCCAACCTGTAGCCACAGAAAAGACCCTTTCTCTCCCATCCGTCCACCGCACTGGCACCACCGTGTGTTCCTGGACGCGACTTCTCCCATCACCAGGCACGTACCGGGCGTGTGTGCCACATCAGAACCCAGCAGTTTCCTCCCTGCCTGTTTACACTGGAAATACCCATTATGATTCAAATTACTTTCAAATTATGCTCATCTGGATTTCTGTGCTTTGTAAAGACTCCCATGCCTATCTCTTTCTGAGGTTATAAGCTGAAATATTTTTATTATGATAGAAACCGCTTTAAAGACTCCACAGACATTTGCTAAAAAGTGGGTAAGATAGCCTCATGCTGAGTCAGCCGCCTGTGGCAGCTCACCTGGAGCAGGGGAAACTGAGGATGCAGGTCTAGGACTCACAGCACTTCAAGCCGTAAGGCTTGTGTGTCGGTTCTGCCACGACACTGAGTTCCAGTACGGGCCGTGTGGAGGGGACGGTTGGCGCTGCCTGCCCCTTGTGAGAATGCTGGCACTCTCTAACCTTCACCAGCAAACGAAAGGTACAGGAAGCTACATTTCAGCTAATACGCGAGGGGACTTTCTAAGTCAGTTTTCAGCAAGGTAATGGGCAGACTTCCAAGCCAGTAACTCTCAAGGCACCACAGCTGGATTTTAATCAGAGGCTGGATGGCCAGCTGCTATTGCAGACGGTATTGAAGCAAGGGATGTGTGGCCCCCATTCACTTCCAACCCCCAGACTCTATACTTCACCCCCAGCCCCTCCCCACAAGACACCCACTCAAACTGGATTCAATGACATGTAATGTAGACAAAGGGACCACAAGTTCAGGTACAGTGGGGTCCAGGTGTTCCAACATCTCCAGGAAGCCATGTCTCCCTCCTTTCTGCCCCCCTCTCCCTCCCACCCGTGACCTCATTCTCGAAGAGACAGCAAAGTGGCCTCCAGCTGCTCCAGGCTGCCATGTACCCATCAAGGGGCCAGAGTAGGACAGCGCTTTCCTGATCCATCCAACAAAGGTCGTGAGGTTTTCCTACGAAAATAATCAGAGAGACTTAAGAGTGCCGACTTTTATCTATTTTCTAGTGCAAAATAATTGAAACACTTAATTGTCCAGGGATGGAGGAAATACACAGTATAAATAAATAGTGGAACACTCTGCAACCAGTTCAAAGTGTGCTTTCAGAGAACAATAATGATACACAAGTATTCTTGACATATTTTTAAGCAAGATACGGGAATTAATAAATAGTAAGGTCACGGTTTTGTTACAAAATACAGAGGGTTCCAAAAAAATGTATACACATTCTAAGAAAGAAAAACTACAAGGTCAGACAATTAAGTTCCCGAACTCATCCTAGAAACAGTGCTGCACACCTCACTGCTGAATGTCACTATGGTCACCTTCGAAGGACTCCCCTTGGGAAGCTCTGCACTGATGCCAGGACCTAGTCCACCCTACAAAGCAATTTTGGAACTCTTTTTCTGGAATGGCCATCAGAGCTGTCGTCATATTACCCTTGATGTACTGAATGTCATGAAAATGTCTTCCTTTCAATTTTTCCTTTATCTTCAGGTAAAGAAAGAAGTCACTGGGGGCCAGATCAGGTGAGTAGGGAGGGAGTTCCAATACAGTTATTTGTTTACTGGCTAAAAACTCCCTCACAGACAGTGCTGTGTGAGCTGGTGCATTGTCGTGATGCAAGAGCCATGAATTGTTGGCGAAAAGTTCAGGTCGTCTAACTTTTCCACGCAGCCTTTTCAGCACTTCCAAATAGTAAACTTGGTTAACATTTGTCCATTTAGAACAAATTCATAATGAATAATCCCTCTGTTATCAAAAAAGGTTAGCAACATCATTGCAACAAGTTCACCAACTTAATTGTCAGACCTCATTATATTAAAATCGTAATACTCAATATACACTGATAACAAAAGATGAATACGAGTCATGTGTGACGTCTGCAGTTACAAGAGGAGCTCAAAGTGGTTCCCATCAGCGTCCAGACACTTCTGATGACGGCGAACTGCTGTTTGAGCAACGTTGACCAAACTGTCCACTTGTCTACATTTTTTGGCACCCCCAGTATATATTAACAAAATTGGGATGCAAGTGTAGGGATATATTTTCTCTGAGTACAGGGATTACAGATGAAATTCTTTTTCAAAGATTTTTTTATTTTCTTAGTTTTCTATTATGAATATATATTCCTTCACATACTTAAAAAAGGAAGCCAACATTGTGTAAAACTCTGGGTTGGTGTGTAGTAGCCAACAAGGGGTGCCATCGGGGCAGCAGACCACAGCTGGCCTGACCCTAAAGGAGGCAGTGCCTCAGAGGGGAGCACACAGGGCTGCCCGCATGTCAGATGGTACGGCCACGGGAGCTGGGGCAATGGGCCAGGGTCATTACCCAGGTGGAAAAAAAAACAACTATCTTTACACAAAAACCAGCATATGAGGTCAGACAGTTTCGCGAACTTGCCACCATGTGCGCTCCCATTGGCAGCCCTGTACAAACAACTCGGGAAGGTTTCATAACCTTGGTATATCAGTGTCCCACAGCTGTGTTTGTGTTGACGTGTGGCGGTGTCTTGCCGAGTGGCGTTCACTATTGTTGTTGCGTATTTTTCTGTGCCATCGTGAGAATGGCTGAGCTTGAATTAGAGCAACGAACAAACGTTAAATTTCTTGTTAAACTTGGCAATAGTGGAAGTGAAATCAGGGACATGTTAGTCCAAGTTTATGGGGATAATGCCATGAAGACAATGGCAGTGTACAAATGGACTAAATGTTTTTCTGAGGGGAGAGAATGTGTCACTGATGAAGAGAGGTCAGGGCAGCCAGTGATGAGCAGAACAGATGAAAACATTGCAAAAATTCGTCGAATTGTGCATCAAAATCATCGGCTGAGTGTGAGAAGCATAGCAGACCAAGTAAACATTGATAGGGAAACAGGAAAATCTTAACTGAAAATGGCATGAGAAAGGTGTGTGCAAAAGTGGTCCTGAAGGAGCTCACCAGTGAACAAAAGCAAAGGAGAGTCAAAGCCTGCCCAGACCTTTTGGAGAGGCAAGGCGAGGTTTGGGGCCGTGTTATCACTGGTGATGAAACATGGTTATACCAATATGACTCTGAAATAAAGCATCAAAAGTGCACAATGGAAGTCAGCCGATTCTCCACAACCAAAAAATTATGTCAGTCCAAATCAAGAATCAAAATGATGCTGCTAACCTTTCTTCATATCAGAGGGATTATTCATTATGAATTTGTACCAACTGGACAAACAGTTCACCAAGTTTACTAGTTGGAAGTGCTGAAAAGGCTGCGTGAAAAAGTTAGATGACCTGAACTTTTCTCCAACAATTCATGGCTCTTGCATCATGACAATGCACCAGCTCACAGGGCACTGTCTGTGAGGGAGTTTTTAGCCAGTAAACAAATAACTGTATTGGAACGCCCTCCCTACTCACCGGATCTGGCCCCCAAAGACTTCTTTCTTTACCTGAAGATAAAGGAAATACTGAAAGGAAGTCATTTTGATGACATTCAGGACATCAAGGGTAATACGACAACAGCTCTGATGGCCATTCCAGAAAAAGAGCTACAAAATTGCTCTGAAGGGTGGACTAGGCGCTGGTGTCGGTGCATAGCTTCCCAAGGGGAGTCCTTCGAAGGTGACCATAGTGATATTCAGCAAAGAGGTGTGTAGCACTTTTTCTAGGATGAGTCTGTGACCTTAATTGCTAGACCTCGTACAAATGCTTGTTGCAGCATTATTTATAATTGCCAAATGTGGAAAAAGCCCAAATGTCCTTTAAGGGGAGAACACACAAACTCCGGGGTGTGGCTGCAGGACGGAACACCCCTCAGCAGCAAAGAAAACAAATATTGGTGCATGTAACAATTTGATGACTCTCAAAGGCACTGGGCCAAGTGGAAGAAGCCCTTCCAGAAGGTTCCATACTATTGGAACTATTCCAGAAGGTTCCACTCGTATGATGTGAGGAAAGAGACACAAGTAGTGGTGGAGAGCTGAGAAGTGGGTCCCAGGGCTTTGGGTGGAGAGACGCAATGTCTGTGAAGGAAACTGTGAGGGAGCATCTTGGGAGTGAGGGAACTATCGTGTGTCCGGATTGTGCGGTGGTTGCATGGATCTGCCTACGTGTTAAAACTCCCAGGATGCACACGACGTAAAGTAAAGGAAGGGCGGCCTCCTGACCTGCCACCACACGGAGAAGAAGCGGGGCCCGGGTTTAACCCCAGACTGTCCTCCAATCCCTCTGCTTTGGGTTTGCACCCACACAGCCCTCGGCTGGGTCACCCTGACCCTGAGGGCCTGCCTGTCCCCACACAGACTGCATCCCTACCTGTGTGGTGTCTCCTGAGCTACTCTGGGGTTCCACCTGGCAGACTGGCTGGTGACATGTAGCAGAACCAGGTCTCTGCATCCTCGCCCATCTGTTTCCCATCCTTGTGTGTCAGGTTCTGGCTGTCTGCTCATTTCATAAAATATAGAGTTTGTGTTTGTGAGGGGAGCTCTTCTCCTTTCACTGCTCTGCTGTCATTGCTGCTGCCGCCCGTTGGTTTGCAGGAGGGTTATTGGGAGGAGAAGGCGACTGGGGCGTCTTTGTCCTGTCAGTGCAGAGCTCCCGACTGTATGATCAGAAAGCTTCTGGGGGTCACGCGCCAACACAAGGAGGGGTGGCTGTGGTCGCCCCAGAAGCAGATCCAAGGCTGAGCTTCACAGCCACAGAAACCTTGTCCTGCCGTGTGCCCACAGGGGTGACATCTGCGTGGACGTCCATCCCAGAGTGCCGGGAAGGAGGGCGCCCAGTACCCACGCAGACAGCACTGTGTCAGAAAACTCGTGTGTCCAGTCGGTCGGTCCTGGAACAGCTCTGATGCTGGGCCCTGGGCTGGGCAGCGTAGAAGGTGACAATAGCCTTGAGGGCAGTGGTTTCATTAGTGTAGAAGAGACAAAGCCAGACTACAGGCTCTTAAA
This sequence comes from Rhinolophus sinicus, assembly GCF_036562045.2. Lineage (NCBI taxonomy): Eukaryota > Metazoa > Chordata > Mammalia > Chiroptera > Rhinolophidae > Rhinolophus > Rhinolophus sinicus. The sequence continues at coordinate 49,183,084 of NC_133760.1, read as the reverse complement.
AGGAATGGAGGTAAGCACACTGGGAGCAGTTTCCAATTAATTGGAAAACTAAGGCTGGAGATGGTAATGTGTACGAGCACTCACCCCCCCCACACACACAGATGCACATACACACACTTACACACACAGACGCACAGACACACACTCACACACACAGACGCACAGACACACACTCACACACACAGACGCACATACACTCACACACGCACAGACGCACATACACACTCACACGCACAGACGCACATACACACACTCACACATGCACAGACGCACACACAGACGCACAGACACACACGCACAGACGCACACACACTTACACACTCTCACACACACACACACACACACCCTGGGCCAGTGGCCTCCTCTCCAGCCCGTGTCCTCACTCCCCACGGGATCCGGGTACACGGGGTCGGGGTTCCCGGCAGGCGGTGCTGTGCTGTGGGAAGGGTGCTGGAGGAGAAGCCTAGACCCTTTCAGATGCCTCCACCTTCAGACCCGATCTTGGCTCTTAAACCCGCCACCACCCAACACCCTGGCCAACCACCAGCGTTTTCTTGCCTGGACAGTTGTCACTGCTGCTGACTGGCCTCCTGGTCTCGCCCTGGCCCTCTCAGATAATTCTTCACATAGGTGCCCTGGTGATGCTTTAAAATGTGAGTCTGGTCACATCCCTCCCTCCATTTACGCTTGCGTTGGCTTCCATGTCCCCATCGCACTGTCCCTGGATCCCACTCCACTTCCTCCACGCGATCCACTGTGCCTGAAACCGTGCTTCACTTCTCGCTGCTTCACTTGATGGCTTTGTCTTTCACTGCAAGGTGTGGCCTGCGGGACCCGGTCACATCTGTGCCCGGCGTGCACTGGGCGTGACCCTGTTTATGGATGGATGCAATTCCGGTAAAGCCTCCGTTTCCTCAGCCATGAAAGGAGGGTGATAATTTCTGTGTGCTGCACCTCTCGGGGGCTTGTGAGGATTAAGTAGGAAAATAAGGCAGAGCAGACCCCTTGGTCTGGCGCCTGCGTTACGCCTGCTGCCACCTAAGGACACTAATTTTGCAGCGTTTACCTGTCACCACAGTCCACTTCTGAGTCCAGCTGTGGTGTCTCCACTGGAAATAACAGCTGCCCACCCCCAGTTGAGAAACCTCGGAGTCCATTGAAAACAATTAGTTTCTCAATGAGAACATCTCAGGGAGGTTTAGAATTTTCTTTTTCAGAGTGTACAGAGTAACATAAATCAGAAAGGGCAATAGTCCACCTGTGTTTTCACTACTGTGACCCTCTTCAACCTGTGCCAGTTTTTATCTCATTTTTGTTTAACTTTATCCATCAGAGTTTAATTTGAGAGCTGGTCGAGAAGACAGTGATGTATAGGTTACATCAAATGCAGCTGAAATTAGTCTGTCCCCAGGGGCTTCAGGCTGAAGGGAGGGACCCGTCCTATTCCTGGGGGTAGAAGAGGATGGGTCCACTCTGCCCCTGAATCCAGCTCCCTCTGCGCCCCGGAGGCTTTATTGCTGCCTCTCGTTTATTGATTTGACCAGATCTGAGGGGCTTGCGAGATTGCGTCCATCCCGGGCTCACACTCCCCAGCCCAGTTGTGGGCTCAAAGTACTGGCCATTGTGGGCAAAAGCGTTTTAGGAGCCAGAAAGGGAGTCCTGTTACCATTGATTTTTCCTCTTCTTTCAATTGTTATCGTCTCTGGGAAAATGTGTTCAGTTAGCAGTATAGTCTGGCCAAAGAGAATGCTGGCTTTGTTTGTCTGGATGTCCAGAGCAATGCCTGACATCCCACAGAGTACTCAACGAGAGCTGATGAGTGAATGAATGACTGAATGAATGAGTGAATGAATGGGTAGTTTTCTGCTTCCTTATTACGATGCATGTTTCTGCTGGTGTCCAGAATTTTTGGAGAGAACAAACATGACTAGATGAACAGAGTCACTGACATAGGAATCAGTGAGTTGCTCTCATCCTAGAAACTTTCCAAACGCCGCTAATGGATGTTGGGACCTTGAGAATTTGTCATTCAACGCTCATGTATCACCTCAGTGTTCACCAAGACAGCCTGGCCAGGGATGGGACAACCTTCATTAGACATCTCCAGGGATAAGCCACTCAGGCCGTGCCCCATGGGTGAGCATTTTTTCAATGTCCGTTCCCTCCACAGCAGTGATCGCAGTGTGAAATTACGTACTTGTGCAATTATTTGATTAAAGTCTGTCTCCCCACTAGACCCTAAGAACATGACAAGTTCTGTTAATTAACTCACAAGAAAAGTCTGTTTGCTCACCTGTATCCCTAGGCTCGGGCACAGGGCTTAACATCTAGGAAGTGCTCAGTACATCTTTCTGAACGAATGAGTCCAAAACCGCTGGGAGTGGAGGGGAGGCTGTGATTTGTTATCAGCAAGGCAGCAGTGGGGACGGCCGCTAAAAATACCCAGCACGGAAGTCACACTACATGCGATCCCGATCCGCTCAGTCCAAGGGCAGGGGTGGGGGGTTCAGAGAGGCGTGACAAGGTAGCTGGACTGGGGACCAGGTGAAGACGCCCCAGTGGCAAACCGTCAGTGTCCGGCCCTGGACCCACGCCACCCAGTCCAGAAGCTGTCAGCCAGCTGTGTGGTTACTGAGCCTTGAGATGGGGCTGGTCTGAACTGAGACGTGTTGTCAGTGTAAACTACACACCAGGTTTCAAAGGTCTACATGAGCGAAGAATGTAAAGTACATCATTAGTCATTTTTATATTGATTGCATGTTGAAATGATCGTTTTTGATATAACTGGTTAAATAAAATATATTATTAGATTTAATTTCAACTGGGATTTTTTTTTTTCTCTTTTAAAATGTGGCTACAATAAAGTTTAGAAGTGCATGTGTGGCTTGTGTCATTTTCCAAAGCTGGTCTAGAGGAAATTCCTTGGAATACTAAGGGTCAAGGGCCTTCACGTGGATGCACTACTGGCCGCGCACTCGCCCCTCACCACCTAGTCCGACGAAGGACTGTAGCTTGGACCCAGTTATTTCATTTTCTGCATGTCATCCTGAAGAAATAATCTGAAACATGAGAAAATTCTTTCTACATAAAATTACTAATTGTATCATTATATAGTAAGAATGAAAAACAGAAAATAACCTAAACATCTGAACAGTAGAAGAAGGTAACTCTGTTCCATCTATACCTCAGAATGTCGTGCAGCCATGAGAAACTCTGCTTACCAAAGGTTTTATTCCAACGTGGCCAAATGCTGGGGCAGTGCTCAGCTGCGCTTCAGAATCACCTGCGGACACTGTCACTGTGGGTCCAGGATCCCCGGGGCCACCACTGTGGTGTCACACATACCAGGGATCGTGAGTGACTTCTCTTTCTCCTTTCTTTTCTTTCAGTTAAATTGTATTTAATATGCATGCGATAAAAAGAGCATTATACCTGTCTTGTCTTAGGTGAAAAAGGCTGCTCTCAGGAGTTTGCCTGAGTGTTGCAAGTGGGCGCTCAGCACATCAGCTCAGGCAAACCCCAAGCTTTCTTTCTGAAAGTTCACCCTTGGCAGCTTGGACCTGCTGGGTCACTTAGTCTGCTCCGTGGCCCACAGACTTCCCCTGAGGGCAGCAGCTGCAGCGTGGACCCTCCCGTCCTGTAGCCCCACGGGCTGGCACAGGCTGGGTGCCCTGCCAGAGTGCCCTGCACCTGGGCAGGATTGCGCTGCTTCCCTTCCAAGCCCCAGAGGCTACCTGATGACTGTTTCAATGGATGACCTTTGCCAACTAGCTTCTGGTGGGCTTTGTCCCAAGGGCAGTGCCGGCAGGAGAGTAGAAAAAGACAAGACAGGGGGTCCGAGTGTGCCATCCCCTGGTCACCTCCCTGTGTGTCTTCTGATGGGCACAGCTGAGGATACCCCTTACCACCTCCTTCTGGCTTCCAGGAACCGTTTGTTACCCTCTTACCACTGGGCTTCGGGGCTGTGCCGCTTCGGGGCACCTTCTCTGTGCTCCAGTCCCCTTTCCCTTCACCTTCACCGGAGCCCCTTTTAGGAAATCCTCCCTGAAGAATCCTGACCTGAGTGTCCTCTCTTCCCTGCCAGGACCCTGCACTGACAGGGGACTGCACAGGAAAAGCAGGGTCTGTACTGCACAGCGAGTGCCAAGGGGAAAGGCACAAGTTCTGTGGCACGTGGCGTCCGTGAGCCTTGGGGTGGGAGGGCCGGGGCTGAGCTCAGGCCCACAGACCCGAGTGCAAGTTCAAGTTCTGCCCCTTCTGATAGCCATGCGATCCTTACTGAGTTCCTTCACCTCGCCAGGTCTCACCTTCCTTACCTGCGACATGGGGTAAGAACACCTACATTTCATAAGTGTTGTGCACACTAGGTGAGGCCCCTAGCCCTCCTAGTGTGTTGCTGGCTGGCTGGAGTGAACCCCAGTAAACGTTCGCTATCGCTGGGATGGCTCTGAGCCGTGAATGCTAACAAGCCTGTGCCCAGCTCTGCACAGACGGTCACCATGGGCAGGGGTGAGTCCCAAAGCCAGAGGCGGGGAGCGGCCCTGGCGGGAGAGGACGTGCACGTGCAGAAAATCACTTGTTTATTTAAATATTGTACGTATGAAATATGCCAGACGTAGGAAGATGGGCATTGTGGTAATAATCAAAGAGAGGAGAGATAAACGATCAAAAATACGGGAAAGAATTATGAGACATTTGAAATAAAAGTTTTCACCTTTAAACATCTGTATTTCAACCTCAGAATGAGTGTATCTTTCACAGGCTCTCTGAAAGCACTTCCGGCGGCTCTCTTTGTCTCTGTTCTTCATAAGGCATCTTCTCTTTAACTCTCTTTGGGAGACTTCTTATAAAGGAGGATTTGCCCCTCAAGGGACTATTCCGGTTAGCAAAGTGTTTTATTAAAAATATATGTTTGCGGTCGAGTGCTGAGCGATATAATTAGCTGGTCCCTTCTGTTTTCTTGTAAATGGCTGTATGGCCAAGTTGTAATGAAACATATTGTCAGGACGTTTGACACGTGAAGGGGCCTCAGAAATGGAAGCAGAGAAGGTGTGGGAGGTGGGAGCCCCATAGTAGGACGTGTGGCCGTAACGTGCCCAGTGCTGTGGCCTCATTTCTGCCACTGTGACCGACAGGCCTGCCCCCAGCTCACGGGGTGGTGTTGGGGGCAGGAGGTGACCCTGCTCTGTGTCCCCTCTCGGAGGTGGAGGCTGGGATCCATGGCCCCAGACAGTCAGAGCTTTGGTCACTTCATTACCACGTGCTCCAGCCACAGGCCTTGGAAAAGTATATGCGTTTAAGCAAATCTTGTGTCCTTTACAAAGTATCAGTTCCTCCCTTGAGTTTACTGAATGTCACGTCATACAGTGTTCTTACACTGACTCATTCAGTGTAGATCAGATGTGTCCCTTCCGGGGGTCTGGAAAGATGTAAGGCGAGCTGTGCCCCACCCCTGGTCCTCAGAGGCTGGGGACCTTCTCTCTTAAATATTCAGTCATCGCAGCCAGAAGACAGCACACCACACCCCTGAGTGAGATCCACTTGTGGGTCCCCCCAGAAACTTCACGCAGTTTCCTGTAGAAAATTCCTTCATACTCTTATTGGAGCGTATTAGTCTATTTTCAATATGAATCTAACAGGCTTAGATGTCTGTTTCCATGACAGCTAAGAGGCTGACACTGTAAGAAGACAGACAGAAAGGCACGTCCGCTCGCCGAGGCTTCTGCAGCTATTTATTGTAGGGGCAGCAGAAACATGTTAACTTAGAAATCGACTAAACCCTTTTTTAAAAAAATCACGAGCATGTACAGTGCATAGTAAATTATTAACATCAACTGTTTAGCAAACCTTATCACTCAGAAAAGTAACTTTTATAGATATCTCCATATAAAGAAGGCATTCTGTGAGCATGCTGGAGACGTCACATCACTCAGGCCCCGTGAGGCTGTGTGCACACACGATGTACATTTACATCGATGCACCTTGGATGGGACTCCCCTCGACTGCGTGTGCGTGTTGGTTGGGGTCCCATTAGAGAACTCAGGATTTGGGTGGAATTCACCCAGAAAGCTGAACAATTATGGAACAGCAGCACCCTTAGAACAAAATGACCTTTTCATCAAGTTACAAAACATTAAAGGTTAAAGAATGTTTGAAAGGAAGTTAATACTTTTAAAACATTGGGAAAATTGCCATCCTTTCAAAGACCGGACCCAAATGAGAGGGAAGTGTGGCGGGATGACGTCCAGCCTGGGAGGGCGGCCTCCTCGGGGGTGACACGGCAGGCCTGTGGCCGGCACAGCCCAGCACTCATGCAGGGAACCCCTAGCAGGCTGCCTCCTAATTGCAATTTTGAAGGCACATTTCTTCCTCTCACAAGTGGCCATGGCAAAGCGAGCAAATCAATGCGAGTGTCAGATACTCCAGGCTTCTAGTTTCCATCTGACCTGGATGGTGCAAATTCCAGTTGCTACTAACAGGGAAAATAGAAATATCAGTGAGGCTCCTCACCGTACCCCTTCCTTTAATTAGCTCCCAGAAAGGCCTGAGAAATATGCCTGCTGGCCCTGCAAATGCCCACTCTTTCTAGAAGGCGGGAGGCCTGTGCCTGCCCTGCCTTCCGTTTCCGTGGCCCCACTCCCAGCACTGCTTGCATCCGCCTCACCCACTCAGAAGCCTTTGTCTCCCAGGGGCCTGACCTGGGGGCGCATCATTATTGCACAACTGCTGTGTGTCAGGCTCTTCACCAAAGACCAGCATCTCAGGGCAGCCCCCTGGTCCCTGGGACGTGGGCTCTCCAGGGGCTGGCCCAGGACCATACAGCAAGTGACAGTCCCTCTCTCAAACCCTGGTCTGAGGGAAATCTCCCAGCACGGGGCCCTAAGAAGCAGAGGCTTCAGAAGTCATCTCTAACTTGATAAAATTTTCCTCCAGGAGTCCCTGCTCAATGCTTAAGATGGGGAGTCCCTGCCCACCTCAGAGATGACAGAGATGAGGCTCAGAGAGTGGGGGCAGTCTGCTCCAGGCCCCAGGGGGTTAGGGCCGCCTGCGCCTGGCCTGCGTGGTAGCTCATAGCTCACAGTGCCCTAAGGTCGGCCCAGGGCACGCGCATGTGCAAAGCAGACCTCTGCCAGCTTGGCCTCCGATGCTGCTGCTGGGCTCCCTCCCCTAAGAGAAGCGGGCTCCCCGCCTGTCTCCCCTTAGGCTTCCCCTTGTTGAGTCTGGATGCACCTCAGATGGGGCGTCTGTCCTCAGAAACGGAGCAGCTTGCGTTTGCTGGACATTTGAGACACGAGTGGCTCCTTGACACGTTGCATTGTTGGACGACGACTCTGGTCCATTTTCAAGTCTCATTTTCCTGGCGGGCAGTGAGCCCTGAGCAGGAGGGAGGAGGGTTGTGGGTTGCCCCCCTGCCATGCAGGGCTCCCGCCCCAGACCCACGCTGCCTCCAGGCCACGGCCGTCTGGTGGGAGCTTCTTCTGGTGGGAGCTGGCCATTCAAGTCAGCGGGGACTGAAGAGCGTCTGGAAAAGCACGGGCCCCTTTGTACCTGAACTGACCGTCAGTGGCAGTTTTCCAAGTGTATCGCCTGCAAGGCCCTTCTCTTCAGCCAAACATTCCTGAGAAACCTAATTGATGCAGAAGTGTTCTTATGAACTAAGTAAGTCCCTATTTGAGCGACATATTTCGAAGGTGTTGATAGTATCTGTAAGGTGATCACAATCAAAACCGACTCTCAAGTTCGTATCCAACACCTACGGTTTGTATTTCCAAAGGGTTATTTCGCCAGCTTGGGGCCACATGCTGAGAGCCCCCACCCCTGGGCTCCCCTGTGATGAGCTCCGAGGATGGCTGTGGGGACTGACTGACAGAGAGCGGGACTCGGGTGGACGCCTGACCCTGCGCACCCTGGTGGCTCAGAGGCGGAGGGGCTCAAGCTGTCCCCCCAGGGTGTCGGTGGGACCTGACTCAAGTCCCACTACGCGGAGAAAACACACACTTCCCACTGCACAGCAGAAAAAGACAACCCCGTCTAAGCGCTCAGTGTCCTTTAAGTCTGCGGGGCCAGGGCGGCCCCAGGATACCTGGTACCAGATGACCACAGGAGGGCAGGGTGGACAGACACAGCCACTGGTCCTTGGCAGAAGTCCCCACTGAGTCCTGAGCTCAGCTCACCGTGGAGACCCCTTTCCTGTGCTACCAGAGGTCAGCGTCTTTTCAGAGCTGACTGCTTCTTTGTGTGCATGCACTTATTTCCACACCTTTCCTGGCTGGGTGTCATCAGTAGCTGTGCCATACTCACGTCCTTGCTTGCACACCTTTGCACACCTTTGCACACTCGGGGGCCCCAGCCTTAAGGTGTTTCCAGGGGAGGAGCTCTGTCTGCTCAGGCTTTTCCCAGGGGCAAGGCTCCCACAGCCTCACCAAGGTTGGCAGCCCCAGGCAGGCACAGGCACAGGCCTTGGGGTCCCTGACCTCATCCCCACTCCCAGAACCCTGGATTGTGGCGCCCACCTGGGAGCATAGTCCTCTCTGCTCAGGGCAGTTGGTCAGCTCTAGAATTTCATTACTGGGGGGCTTTGGGGAGGGTGGCCATGGTCCAGGGTTGTGTCACAGCAGCAAACACAGTTGTAACTGTGTGCTAGGTTTGCTGGGAGAACCCAGAGAAGCCAGTTGGGGTGGAGGGGCTGGAGCTCTTAGACTCTCCTTGGTGTCACCGCCTCTGTCTGTGATCCATCAGCGCTCCAAGTGCACGACCTCTGGTCACTGCAGCTCACCTGGCCCCCCAGGCCACCCCCTCCCTGCCCCACCTGTCCCTCTTGTCCTTGGGGGCAGAGCAGCCGCCCCTGCGGTCCTGCCTCCAGAGGGCGCTGGAGGGGAGGTGGTACTGAGGGGAGCCCTGGGACTCCACCTAATTTGAATATTTCGATGGCTGCCGGCGGTCTGGTCAATTTATCATGCAAATGCTAGTGCCCTCTGCGCGGAGAGGAGCCGGCACCGCGCAGGAGAGCGGCGCCCCATTGGTGGCCCAGACAGAGGCATTTGTAATATTTTTCTTTGGGCATTAGAGTCATTTACCAATGCCATCTCTGCAACTGCAGGCACTGCATCATAAGCCACTTAAAGGGTTTTATTGACAGCTTTGAAACTTCTTCACACGTTCTTTTATTTTAAACTAAGCGCCAACCTGTTTCTGACCTCCCCTCCCCCCACCTAACAAGTGGCAGCAACTAAAACTATTTTGTTCCCTCAGGACCTGGGCGCTGGGTGGCGGCCCCTGCCTTGCCATTTGCAGGACTAGACCTCTTTGGGGTGAGCATTTGGTGGACCTGAAGTTAATAACCTTTGCGAATTCGTATAGGGGTCGTGGAGGGACTGACAAAGAGACAAAATACAACAAGAAACCAGAGGAGGAGGGAGGGAGGAAGACGATGGAAGGGAAGGAAGGCTCGGAGCTGTCCTGCCGAGGAGGACGAACTTAGAATTCTGTAAGCTTCCGAGATCAGACTATCTGCATACAAAGAATGTGACCCTCTGACCACTCTGTCCCCAAGAACTCCAGCTCTCCCATCTTGGGAACACAAGTGACAGGAACCAAATTTGAAGAGATAAACGAGAAAGATCGAGGTCCCCGCCCGTGTCCCCCTCGCTTACATCTGTCCTACTGAGAACTGCCTTAGTCTTCCCATGCGGAATTCAGGGACAAACACAAACCGTAATGAGGACAGAAAGAAAGCAGCAATGAGGGGGGACGGAAAGGAAAGGAGATTCTTTCTCTTCTTGCAAATTCCCTGTCTAGGCAGTGAGGTCACCAGGCGTGCAAAGCTGGGCTGCCTGGTGTGCCAGGACCTCGTCCTCCAGCTCCCTGCACTGCAGGAGCTGAGCCCAGCCTGGCACGGGTGCCCACGCATGGACTCAGCACCCGCGGCTGCCTGAAGCTCCTGTACTGGCACAGGACCCACGGGCATCTGCCTCCAGCTGCCAGCAGGGCGTGAGCCCCACCGCGGCTGCAGCCCTCTTAGTGTAGGTTTAGGTTTGTTGTTTTTTTAAGCTCTTCCCAAATGGTTCCCCAAAATCCATTTCACCCGGAGTGGGAAAAAGACACGCCTTGCTGCTGGAGTTATTCGGGGAAACTCACCCGGCAAGCCAAGTCGTCGTGTGGGATTTGACAAAAGAGTGTTTGCGGGTGACGCGCCTCCAAGACGGACTTTACGCCTATCTGTGCCTTTTAGACTAACACACAGACTTGTTATTTTCTTTATTTAATCTTTGGTCGCCTTAAAAAGTTTTTTTGAAAGTTCGGTAAATGATTGAGCTTGAAAGAGAATTACGGACAAAAGAGGAGTCGTAGAGTCTAAAATGGGATCCACGAGGAGGAGACGTGGGGCTGGGAGAGGAAACTCCATGCCGCCCTGGGAAACCCAGCAAGATGGGTGTGCAGGCGCCTGAGCCCCCGGGATAACCCTGGTCCCGCCCCCCTCCCTCCCTGTTAGCCTTATAGTTTTTGTTTCAAGACATTTATGACTGCCTGAAAATCCTGAGTTAGAAAAAAATGAGCCCTGGACGTGGGGGCCCTGCTGCCCGGCTTCCTGGAGAGCAGGGCTCCACCAGGACGGCTGCCACCCAAGCTGTGTGCGTCCAGCCCCTCCCAGTTCAGGGCCGGGGCAGCCTTGCTCGGCCGCACCCAGCAACCATCAGCATCAACGCGGCCAGTGGGGAGCTTTTCATTATTTTATTTTTTGCCTTTGAATCGAGTGGTTCTGGAGGGCATGGCGTTCAGTGAGCGTAGCTGGCAAAGTTGGGCCAACCTCTGTGCCCTGAGCTACCAGAAATGTACAAAGTAGGAAGCGCTGCCAAGGGAGGGGAGGGGAGGATTGGGAGGGAGCCTGGTATTGAGCCCTGGGGGAGGGTCAGGCACTTGCACCCCCACCACCAGTTCTTAACCCAGGGCCCAGAGTGGTCTCCTTCTATTCTTAGGACGTTGCCCCCCCACCCACCCCAGCTCACACCGAGAGGCCCCATGATGCAGTGCCCCCAGGCCCCACACAAGTGGCATTATATACAGCCCAATTTTCGAAGGTTTATTTCATGTCAAGCTGTAAAAGTTTTTGGGAGAATTTACAGACAAAATATCTGTTTCCATAAAACAAAGCTACCAGAAAAAAATGTACTTTTAGCAAACAGTTTACTGCCTGGCTAGCGCTTGACCCCAGGGTCCAAACCCTAAGCACTTGGGCAGAGGCAGAGGTCCAGGCCCAGTTCCTGGGTGAGGTGTGCAGGTGGCCCCAGTCAACTTCCCTCCTGCCCAGCCAGACTGTGGTGTGAGGACGAGTGTGGAGGGGCAGAGCCCAGGCCCGGAGTTCCAGGCAGGCGAGCACCTGCACCGCTGAGCAGAACCGGGCTCCCAGAAGGCCCACTGCCAGACTGGGGACCCTCACACCTTGAAATGGGGTGCAGGCTCCCCTAGCGGACTACCTAGGTGCCCTGTCTCTCCAGGTAGTGCCTCCCTCCGGGCACTGAGAAACCCTCTCCTAGGTGTGGGCTTAGGCCCCTGGGTTCCCAGGACCCCAAGCCAACCCGAAGCTTCCAGAGCCCCTTTTTCCTGAAGTCGTTTCCCTCACCGGCCATCCCAAATTAGGACGCATTTCAGCCTAGTTCGGACAGGCGGCTGTCACCTGCTCCCTTCAAGCGCATCTTGAACCCAACCTGGGCAACTCCCGCTGGGCAGGAACTTCCTGACTCCTGCGGGAGGCCTGAGGGCCACACCCCACCCCGCCACCCGCCACCGCCACCCGCCTGAACCTCGCCGAGTTCCACCTGCTTTTCCTTCCACTCTCCCCTGACCCGTGAGGAGGCTCCGGTGAGCCAAGAGCAGGCACTCCCCTGGGGTCCCAGATGGGCCCAGGGTCTGGCCGCCTCTGGCTCCTGGAGTTCAGAAAGCTGGAGCCAGGTTTCGAACCCCTGCACTGATGGAGAGGCATTTGGGGGCATCGTTACTGACCTGGGCTCAGTGCTCTGCCGCGGAGCAGGAGCAGGGTCCCACTGGGCCCAAGGCAACCTTGGAGCTCAGGAGTTGTTTTCACGGGTCCCTGGGAATTTTCTGGGCCCTAAACGTTACCACCCAGGTGCGGGGTGCACCACCAGCTGCAGCCGGAGCCTCTATGAGCCCCTGCCAGTGGGGGTTCCTTGTTCCCACGCTGCTCCTCAGCCCACGTTTCTTCCTTTGATTTTTCGGGGTTTAAAAAATTATTCCCAGAAACGGGCACCTCTGGGGTGGGGTGTGGGGAGCACCTCACTGGCTTAGGGGGTGCGTTGTGGTGAGTCGAGTGCGCTCAGAAGTTAGCAGGTGCTTGTGCGGCCGCACTGCTGCCATTGCTTTTCCAAGGTACCTGCGGCTCGTCGCAGTGGGGTACAATTCTACAGTGTGTTTCCACGGAACTGCAGCCCCTCCGCCAGGCGCCGGCTTTTCGGTCCTCTAATCGAGCGTGAGAGCAGTGCGGCCGTAGGAGGCGGTGCGCGAGGCCCGCATCCACAGCGGCTGAGCCCTCCTTCCCGCGGGAACCAGCCCACTGAGCGCCGCCGCGGCGTCCCCGGCATCCCTGCGCTCGCCCGACAGCCCTTCTCGGATCCCTTCTAACGTGGCGGTACCAACAGACGCACGGGTGTTGACCCACTGGTGTAGTTGACTGAGGGGCACAGCTCACCAGGCCCCCGGACCGGAGTTTTGCCGTAGGAATCAAGTCGGGTGGGCGGCCAGGGAGAGCTGCCCGGCAGACACCGAGGTCCCGCGTGCAGTTCTTGGGACGTGTGTCTGGCAAGAAGGGCCCTTTGGCCTGACCACACTGATCGGGGACAAATGTGAAGCTGTTTGTTCTCTGGACCGTGCAGGCGGGTGGGCGGCGGAGGGGGTAGCAAGACGCGAAGGCGCTGGCACTGCAGCCACACGCAGGCCCGCGCCCGGGAGAACGGCGTCCGGAACTGCCGGCCAGGTCCGGCCCAGCAGACACACGGCCCTGCCCTTTCTCGCTCTGTGAATGACAGTGAATTACAGGTGCCCTACTACCTGGACGCCTCTTCTCCCTAAATCGAGCCCGTGATTCTTACTGGGATTGCCTTTCCTTCCCCCTCACGCCTCACTGTCAGGCCCTGTCACGCAGCAGCCAGGAGGGGCCTGGCAAAGTTTTGGCTTGCGACTTTGCGGGTAAGACCTGCCGGGCGACCTCGACAGCCCCCGGCTCGGCCGAGCTGCGGCGGGTTAAGCCCCTGCGTCACGGCAGCTTCGGCGTTTACACCGCGCCTGGTGCGGGTTTGGGAAGCTTCCTTCCTTCTCTCCCGCGCCACACCCAGGCCACAGGACAGGGCACAGAACTTGGCTGGGCTGACGCTGTCCCCTCATCCGCCCCCTCCCCGGAATGGCTTGCAGAACTGATCACGTTTTGAGGTGCCGACATCAAAGGGGGTACAGTGGCTCAGCGCTCACCGTAGAGATCAGGGCTCCAGGCTGTGCCCAGCGGGGACAGGCAAGGCGGCGCGGGCGCAGTGTGCCTCCGCAGAGCCCGCGTTGTGCGTGACGGGCTGTCGCTGCGATGTGCAGCTCACTGACACTGATGGATGCGCCAATGGCTGGACGGACAGATGTTAGGGCGGGTCGCACCGCGCGCGGCGCCGCGATCGGGCGGTGGCCGCGGCCGGCAGGGGGAGAGGGCGCAGGGAACCGAGGTTTGGACAGCAGCTCTGGGAAGGGAAGGAAGAGGTGGAAGCACGAATCCGGGCGAAACTCCCTGCCTTCGGTGCGCGCGGCGCTCAGCCCGGGGAAGGTGAGCCGGGGCGGGCAGAAGCTGACCTCGCGCGGCGCCCGTGCTCCTCCAGGAAAGAGGCGCCCAGCGGCGCGACCAGACCGTGAGGCCGCGGGCAGCGTCTGCCAACTCACCGTTTCCTCGTTCGCAAGAAGCGTTTCACGCCCCACGGCCGCGTCTCCCGGGCCTGGAGGGCCAGTGGCTCCGGCCTGTGCGGCCGCCGCGCCCCGCCCCCGAGCCCGCCCCGCGCGGCCAGCCCCGGCCGCCGAGCCCCGCAGCGCCCCTGCCCAGCGCCCCCGCGCCCCCAGCGCTGCAGGCGGCCGGAGGGGGAGGACGGCAGGGCGCGTGTGGCGCGGGGCGCCCGGGCCGAGCCCCGGCCCGCGGACGGACGTCACCGTCAGGGTGAGAGCGCAGCCTCCGGTCTGAAAGGAGAGAAAGCAGCCCGTGAACTTTGCGAACAAACTTGAGAAAACAGTCACAGAGAAACAATAAGGAGGACAGAGGGTTGGAAGAAGAGGGAGAAAGGGACCAAAAAGAGGGAAAAAGAAGGAAAAAGGAGGGGCGGCAGGAAGGAGGAGGCTGGGCTACAGCCCGGGGCGCTCGGGCGGCCGGTCCCCGGCGCGGGCTCGGGCCCCCGCCCGCCGCGCTGTCCGCCCCGGGGCTCCGGGGAGCGGCGCCGCCTCCGGGGCTCCGGGCCCAGCGGCCGTCGCGAGCCCCCGCCCCGCCGCCCAGCAGCGCCCGGAGCGGCCCCGCCGCGGCCGCCCCGTTCCCGGCCCGCGAGCTGCCCAGGGAGACGCAATCGAGCCCGCAGCACATCGATGCGCCGCCGCCCGCGCCGCTCCTGCTCCGGCTGCCGCTCCGCCGCCACCGCCCGGGGATCGTCCCGCTGAGCTGCGGCGCCCGGAGGTGAGCCCGCGCCGCCCCGCCCCGCCCCCGCAGCGCTGCCCGCGCCCTGGTGCGCTGCCCATTAGGCGCCCCAGCGACCCCCATCACCCAATCAATAATCAATTTCTTTCGCTCAGGACCGCGGCCGGCCGGGCTCCCGGCGCCGTGCCCCTTCCCGGGGCCGCCCTGGGGCGGGGGCTGGTTTGGGAAGAAGAGTGCCTTCCCCGACCCGAACCGCCCTCGGGTCCGCGGGCGCGGGGGGCGGGGGGTGCGGGGAGCTGGGGTGGGGGTCCGCAGTTTCCCCAGTCTGGAGAGGAAACTTGCAGGCACCCCTCCTGCTGCGACCCCCCGGGACTGGCCCGGGAAAGTTTGCCGGGGAAAAAAATCGGGGGAAGTGGTGGAGAGGGTCCCGGGGGAGGAGCCGGGTGGCGCGAGGTCCGAGAGCGCCCCCCGCCCCCGCTCCCGCCCGCGGCTGCCTCCTCCCTAAGGGGGTCCCCGGGGGTCGCGGGCCCAAGCCGGGGGCTCTGGGCGCGACCGGCGAAGAGGAGTGCCGCCCGGGCGGGGGGCGAGGCCGGGCGGGAAGGGCTGGCGGGGGTGGGGGCGGGCGCCCCGGGACCGAATCGGCGGGGCCGGCGTGTGCGCACAGGGCGGGGGCGGGCGGACGGGCGGCATCTCCCCCCCACCCCGGGCGGGGCGGGGGTCCCCGGCAGGCGGGCGCGCGGTGACACGACCATCTCCTTTTCCTCTAAGCTTGCCTGGTGCCGACGCCGCCGCTCCCGCCGCGCTGCGGGCAGAAGGCTGGACCGCCGAGCCCCGGGCCGCGGCGCGTCCCCCGATGCCGTGACCCCTGCCCGGGCCCGGGGCCGCTCCCGCGCTCCTCCTCCCAGTCCTCTCCCCGCCCCCCGGCCCCGAACCCCAGCTCCGCGTCTGGGGACCGGGCGGGGGGGCAGGGCCGCCGCTCGTCCCCGCCCCCTCCCCGGCCTCTGGAGCGATTTGTCAAACTTCCCATTCCGCCGGCAGCGCCCCCCCGCGCTCCTCCTCCCGCCTCCCGCCCGCCCTCCCTCTTCCCTCCGCACGTTCGGGGATCGCGGCGGAGCGCGGAGAGCCAGGGCGCAGCGGCATCCTGCGGGCGGCCGCTCTCGGGGGAGGCTGAGAGCCGGCCCGCTCGCCCCCCCGCCGGCCCGCCCCTCCCCCCCGCTCCTGAGCCCGGCAGCGGCGGCGCGGCGGCGGCAGTCGCCGGAGGAGCATCATGCCGCGGAGGAAGCAGCAAGCGCCCCGGCGCGCAGCAGGTACGAGCCGCTCGCTTTGCCCCTCTTCCTCTCCTCTCCTGCTCTCCGCCGGCGGCGGCCCGGCTCGCAGCCGCTCCTCTCACCGGGTGCGTGCGCCCGCCTCGCGGACCCGGCGCCCCCGGACGCCCGCTGCGCTCTGCCCGGTTCCGTGTCGCACCCACTTCGGGCACCCGGCGACCGGAGCTCTCCTCCGCTCTCTGTCTGCGGAGAGGATGGGAAGGAGCCCTCTTCCGTGTCTTTCTGTGGGGGGCAGGCGGGGTCACCTGAGTTCCCTGGGACACCTTCCGTGTCCTCCCGTGGCCGGACGGCGACAGACTGCCCGGTGTCTGCAGAGTGAAAGAGAGCGAGTGAGTGAGCGGTCCCCGTCGGCCACCTTACCAGTAATCCGATCGAGTCTTCCTGTGTTGGGCCCAAACCGGGCCCAGCGGTGGGAACCAGAGCGCGCAGGGTCTGGGTATTGTCAGATGACTGTCAAGTCGGTGTTGGCTGCTGGCGTCCCCTTTACCCCGTTGGTTTTCCCTCACCCCCATCCTCCTTCCACCCTCCTCTCCTCTCCTCGCACTTAGTTCTGGGATGTGCTGAGTACTTCCCCCCCCCCCTTTTTTTTTTTGCCTGGAGTGTCAACTCCTGTTAAGACTAAGCTGTTTTTTTTTTTTTTTTTTTCTTTTCTGGAAAAAGCATCATTGAAAACAAAACAAAACCCACACACATAACATCATTTTGCAATAATGTCAGTCGGGGGCACATTGCCTGGAAGAAGGGGTGCTGGCCCCTCGCCACCCTTGATTTGATGACTGATTGATCGCCTGTCATGCTGCTGCCTTTGATCTATTCATTCCCAATAAACATCAATAAATCACTGGCAATGGTGAGGCCAAGCTCTGTGACGTCACTAGGGCCCTGTCAGTGCAACTTGGGGATTTGGGGCAGATTGCTGAGAGGACCACATGTGGATGGGATGTATTTTGATATGAGTGACACTCACATGTGCTGAGGTTCAGATGCTGCCTGATTGGGAGGGTTAAGAGGAGGTTTACGTCTTTCCTTTCCTGTCCTGTTCTGTTCCTTCGGTGGAAGGAGGGATTGCAGAGAGAAGGGTCAGGACTTGCCTGGTGCCCTTCGTGCTGCCCCTGTGTGCTGTGGCAACAGTGGGGTGGCGCTCACCATCACATCCACCCTGCCAGCTGCGGGGCCGTGGGGCCCACAGGTGGTCTGCACTCTGATCCAGGCTCCTTACGCAGGGCACAGGGAAGGGGTGGTCGTCTTTCTTCCCCCAAAATGTACTTTCCTGTTAGTGTCTTAAGAAAATCCTAGAAGCAAGCAGACTTGCTTTGGGGCATATAGTGCAGACTTTGCCCCCGGGTGGTCAGCGTTACTCAAATTGAGGAACTTTGAACATCCCAGGACTGGCTGTGGGGAGAGTGCCACCTCCCCAGTCACCTCCTGGCTGTGCTTGTGGCCTATACCACCTTCTGCTTTGAATTCCAAGCTCAAGAAGGAGCTTATCTGCCCAAAATAACCTCTAAGAGTTCGGAGGATTCCTTCACAGAGTTGGCAGTAGGCGTGTCTTGGGCTTCTTCCAGTCCTGGAAATTGTTTCTTTTCTTTTTGGATGCACGTTTTAAGGTATCTGTGTGCCTCAAATGAGCCATATGTGGTCATGTCTTTACATTTGGTTTAGAACTCGCTACGGCTGCTTCATCTTTTCTCTCCCACCTTGCCCATCTGACACTCTTATTTGATAACTTTCTGCTAAAAATATATGATAAGGAGGAAATGTACTTTTGTTTGTTTATTTGTTTTTAAAGCAACCTGTTCACTAATCTTTTTGCACCTTTTAAAAAGCCAGCCAGGACATCTCAGGTCAGTTAAGAAATATTCATTATATAAAAACTTGACTGCTCGACTAATAGGAGATGGAAGAATGGTTTTCCTCTATCAAAATGACCCGTCAAAACGACTTTGTTTCATATTTGATTTAATTGTCTCTCTCCTGACAGGCACATTCATCAATAGCTTAATGGCGAATCAGAAGTTGGCAGCAGAGTGCTTTCTTTCTTTCCCATACCCTGGTTTTGGATTTACTTTATCAGACTGCCTCTGCCTAATGGACGTTTGGAGGAGGGGTGGGGATGGCTGAACGGTTACTTATTTAAGAAGCGTGCAGGGGAAAATACCCTCCACATTTAGGCCGGTGGGATGGATGCACAGGCCGGTGGGTGAGCTGTGAGCGTGCTTTTGTTTGTTTGTTTGGACGGACAAGAAACTTCCCATTCTTTTCCTCGTTTTTAGTTCTCACAGCTGCAAGTTATAAGGCTCATGCCTGCTTTTGTGGCGTCCTGGGAGTGACGACAAATTGATTGCTTTGTACTGATAGAGAGTGGGGAAAAGAAAGATGTCTGCTGATGGGTAACTGGAAATCTAGTCGCCAACAACCTTGAGGATACTTGAGAATTCTTTTCCCCTCCAAACTGAAAGGTCCGCTCAGCCATAAAAAAAGAAAAGTTGTTTTGCCAGCTTCATTAGTGTTCACCTAATTAGCTGTAAACCTGATGGATCCCTGACAGCTTTAATGATTGGAGATGACAAGCTCGACGCAGTGTCATCCAGCAGAATTAGGTTTGCAGCTAGTTTGATGTAATCAACTTGATATTACACAGTCCTGCTGCCTTTAGTTGTGCATTAACTCAATTTTCTGCTGCAGGTGACAAATGGGCTTTGGTACCTGGATAATCATGTGATAGGAATTAGGGCCCTTTTAATGGTCTGGGGTAGAATAAGAAGCACAAAGGCCTGCGGCCGGGGTGAGTGTGCAGACACAGACACAGGTGCGGCCTGTGCAGCGGCCGAAGGCAGCGCTGCTCCCCGGAAGGCCAGACAGGCTCCAAGGGCCCCTGCCGGTGCGGACATCGGACTTCAGGATTTTCTTTTTGAGACAGAAATTATGTGTGGCTCAGTGTCTTTTCTCAAAGGGAGGGAGAGATTTCCTCACCTGCTGCTGAACAGAAACCCAGGCAGGGGTGGCCTTGACCCGGGCGTGGAATGCCAAGTGCTGGCCAGATGTCGCTGCCGGGAGAAGCTCAGAGGAGCGGGGTGGGGAGGCCAGTGTCGTCCAGGCAAAGTGACCGTTCTCTCTTGCTTGAGTATGACTCTCTCCTATGCGTAGTGTGTGTTTCTAAACAAGTATTTTTTTTGTTGTTGAAAATACAAAAAGAAAAAAAAAATCAGAACAACACTTAATAGCAGATGACATTTTATCCATTCACATTCATTTTCTGGAGGAAAATGCAAAATCATAAAAAGCCACTGCCTAAACTTAAAAAAAATATATATATCCTCAGTGAACAACTTGCCACTGACCTTTGGAGTCTTACTTATTGGGAGAGAAGACTGTCCCGTGCGTCCTTAGAGGGTCACATCCCCAGGTGAGCCTTCACGCATCTTGACTTTCTTGAAAGCGATCTGGCTCCCTTAGGGCCTGCTGCTGTGACAGGTCACTGTGTGTCCCCAGGGAACAGGATGGCAAGGTGCAGGAGTTGATGCCAGTAGACGTGGCATACGCTGGGTGGCGGCCTGCCTGAGGCTCCTGCCCAGGCCACACCGCTCTGGGAGCAGTCCCCTTCGCTCCTGGAAGGCTGTGGAGCACTCAGAGGGCACTTCGGCCTCTGCCTTGGGGACGTGTTTGCTCCCAGACCTGCCACACGCTTCCCCTTTGGACAAGCATTCGACCCTACAGCAAGTGACAACATGGCTGCTTTGGGTGTCCTGTGATCCCCCCTCTCCCGCAAAATGAGAGGAACAATGCAGATTTCAAAAAGGACAATCAAGAAGCTGAAGGAGAAAAACGGAAGGTCAGGAGGCAAGGGTATTGTCTTGGACACCCACCTAGGGGAGAGAACCTTCCAGAATCAGCTGCTGTGCCCCCGTTATCTTGACAACTGTCAGTGAGGGCTTCAGTGCTCTCCAGGGCCACACTCGATTGTGAGCGGCTGATGTTGTCATTTTGTTCTCAGTTTTGCCTTGAGCGCGCTCCTAAACGGCAGCGTGACAGTCAATACCTGATGTATCAGCAGTTACCCCTAAATTGCCTCGTAAGTCTGCATTTTCCCTCTTTTTGCCAAAGATTGTTCTGTGAAGTGATTAGAATGAGCGGTGACTGCTCAGGGCTGGGAGACGCAGGTGAGTTCCCAGCACTAAAACCCTTCCTTGCGCCCGCCCTCCACTTCGGGGGTCCCAGAGGGCTAGGTGCCTGGGTCTGCCCGGGTGCCCTCCCTGTCCCCCTGGCGTGGCCAGGGCTGCCGACCACCACAGGCGGACAGCAGAGAGAGGACGCGAGCCCCGGCCCTGCACCACGGCCATGTTGGATCCAGTAACGTGAGCAGGTCACAGCCATTCCGCGTGCAGTCTGTGCAGCTTTCCTGCCGGCCTGTTTTATTCCTGCCTGTCACTGGACAAACTATAAAAATAGCTTTGGTCATGTCGTTAACACACAACAACTAGGCTGTGTGTCTCCCCATCTGTGTTGGTGCCGCTGTAGAGCTGGCCCTTCCCTGAGCCGGGCCGAGACCCGCCCTCAGCGTCACCCCTCAGCCCAGGCCAGGGCTGTCACTTCCCCGGGACCCACTCAGGTGCTCCTGTGCGTGTGTTTTAGTTATGCTCCAAATTGTGGTTTCTCTGTCTGAAGTTAAAAATGAAAGGTGAGTACAATGTATCGTATTTGGTAACAATGCTCTGGACTGGTACATCTAGGCAGATAATGTGCGCTTGTAATTAGACTCAACAGACAGGCAGTCATTTTTAAATTCTTTGACACATGCATAAAATAGTCATATAATAAGATAAGATGACAATTTTATGTTAGGTTGATAAAGTGTCCTGATACATGCATTTAAATGTCTGTAAGCCTTTAAAAAAATCCAGACAGATTAATTCTAGTTTCCAGTATTTGCAGTTAGTCATTAAATTAATTTTTAAATCCTACTAAACAATGACTATGAATATGGTGGTTTTTCTCCCCGCCTTCTGGAATTTTTACCTGAATGGTAAGGAATGGGTCTATACACTTGTTAGCGTTCTCTTATTTTTCAACATTTGCAAGCATTTATGTTAAACATGGAAGTAAAAATTCAGGTTACTGCTTGTGACAAGAATAATGCTGTGCATTCTTAGAAGGAGAAAACAGACAGGAGTAGAACACAATCTGCTTGTGACCACTGGCCTGGACAGCCGTCCTGCTCGGGGTTAGAGCTCCTCGCTAGAAAGATGACATCGTGTCCTCGACCAAACACTGGCTGTTTTATAAGCCTAGTTTAAAAAAGAAGACATTTCGAGCACATATACTCGATTTGATCAGCACAGATTCTTCGGTTTAATTACTTCCAATTCTGTAAACTATTTTTGTATTTCAACACGATGAGCCCAGGAGATGTATTAAGTGGGGAGAAAAGCCCTTCTGTACAGGTCATGTTACCTGGACTTTGCGACTGTCTCCTCACATTGTTTTCTCAAACATGCAAAGGTGAGGCCCTTGAAGAATCATTTGAATTTGTTTGGGCTTAATGATAAATTATTAATTCATACTGTCAGGACACGTGTTATTAATTATGACTGTGTTTTCTTCATCCACAGCAGCTGCTGGGGAGACAGGGTCGGTTCAGATGGTCTTTGAGGGGGAGGGCGCCAGGTCCAGGAACTCACACCTCCTTGTACCCCGGCCCCCGTGCCTGGGGAGTAAAGGACTGCAGGGGCAGAGTGAAGGGGACACAGAAAGTCTTCATTCTAGACCAGGGTGGGCACCGGCAAATGCTAACTAGTGTGCATTTTTAAAGAAGTAAGCCTGACTCCAGTGCTCTGTGGGCCAGTTTTGGATTGGCTGCCCTCTCCATTCCCGCAGTGTCTCTCGTTTTCTTCCTCCTCTGCGGTAGACCAGAGGTCATGTTTGCCAGTTGATAGTAGCAGAGGGCAAAAATACTGTGAATGCTTGTTTGCTCCCCAAACTGGAACCCCTGCTTAAAGGAGAGCAAAGGCCTGTTTGGTAAGATACGTGAAATGACTCAAATCCATTTACTTTTGATTTTCTATCCCCATCATTAAATCTAGCCCTATGTATTCAGTTTCCTCTGGGTTCTTTGAGAAATGCATGTTGCATAAAATAGGCAATTTTTAATGAACAATTTAATGTAAATGGGTTTTGAATTTAAATTAATATTAATGAAGCCTTGAGTGAATTTGTTTTGCATACGTAAAGACTTGTAAGACTTCCACCCATGTGCTTTCTCCTTTATGTGGCAATGTTGGTTGTGTGGATTTATAAGACTTACACTTAAAAATTAAATTGACTTTATATGTCCAATAGTGCCCGCATATTGTTACGCAAAAGTGTTACTTCATTTAAAGAAAATATACCTCATTTCCTGTTAAACTTCTCTCCTGGCTCCCAGGGCTGGTTCTCTGTGCTGCCGTTGGTTGGCATCGCTGCTGGGGAAACACAGCAACAATGGTCCCTACAATCAGGACGCTTTCTCTTTGGCTTCCCTCTAATGCATTATGTATCCTGGGATGATGGCAATTCTGTAATTAATTCTGTTAGATGTAATTGCTATAATCACTTCGCTGTTACACATAATAAAGGTAATATGGTAAGCACATAAAAAATATAAACACCTTATTGTAGCACTGCTGCTAAAGGCTCTTCTCGCCAAGCCTGGCTCCTGGGCCAGTGCTCTTCCTGTTCTTGGTCACCAGCGACAGTTCCTTCCAGCCGTGTTCATTGATATTCCAGAAGGCAGTCATTCATTGGAAAGGATGGGCCTTGGCTTGGAGGGATCTCCAAGCTGGTTGCCTAGGAATCTTAATGACCTTTTCCTTAAGGATGTGGCTAATTCAGGAGACAGGTAAACACTTCAGGGGTGGGCATGGGGTGAGGTCCGAATGTGGGGGGGGACAGGAAGACGAGCTCAGGGAAAAGTGACAGCACAGGTTTCAGATTGTGATGTGTGACTATGGAAAGTGCCGTGTGTGAGTGCGTGACACAGAGCACACCAGCATGTGCTTATGGGGAACCAGAGAAAGCCACCTCTGCAATAAGGGAGATCAGGACAGAATGGGTGCTTTGTTACCCGATTCTGCACCTTTCCGGGGGAGCCTGGGGATCAGAGAGCTGGCTGGTGTCCTGTCTGAAACCCCAGTCATATGTGAGGCCCCGCCCCCAGCCTTGCAGTGCCTCCCTCCCTTGGATCCAGGCTCCGGGAGGACATCAGAGAAGTTTGCCTGGGACCCCAGCCCACAGTCCTCAGGGGATGCTTCCAAACACGTGTGAACGGTCCTTTGCTGGTGCAGCTCCCAAAAGGTGGAGGGTGTGTTAGGAGAGGCAGCTGGTCTCCGAGTCCTTTCGCCGTGTGCACCCTGAGGCACCGCACACGGGCGTCTCTGTGGTCCTGACGTCTCATGACCCAGAGTTGGCCTGACAGTCCGCATGTGATTCTCCACATTTATATTTTATTTTTCAGTGTCTTTTAAGTGACAAAGTACATAAGCCAGTCGTACCCGGACATAAAACAGGAGAAAATGTATGTTCAGAAGCAGGTATCAGAGGCTTTTTGGAGGAAGGAAAGGTGTTTTAAGACGGTGGACAGTGACAGCAGTGACGCCCAGGGCCCCGGGAGCTGGGTCTGGCCCTGGCTTTAGTGGACCTGGGGCTCCTGCCTGCCAGGGGAGTGGGGCAGCCTGGGGTCTGGGCCCTGGGCCTGGGCTGCAGCCGGCAGCCACCCGCTCTCCTGCCATGTCTCCCCGCTGGGTTTGATGGCGAGGATGATAAAAGGTCTGAGAACTCCGTGGGCCCCTGTAATCAGGGCCAGCGCTGACATCCTTCTCAAGTTTGACAGCTCCTTCCTTTTCTCTCCTCACCGCCAAGCCTTTCTCACTGGCTGCCCCGCCCTCCGCTCCCCGCCCTCCCTCCCTGCGCCCGCCCACCCCTTCCCTCCCTCTCCTTTCTGTCTCTCTTGTTTCATGTTCTTGATCAGCCTCACATGCTGGGAATTATTTTTTTTCGGGCGGGAGGGGGAGTGTTGCTTTAGGTTTGTGGGTTGGGCAGGTGTGAGAGGAAGTCTGTGTTTTTTTTTTTTTTTTTGTACTGTAGGCCTGTTGCTAATTAATGTTCCTCCATAAGATTCTGTCGGAGTTGAGTAATGTTTTTGATCTTTATGCCTGATAACTGCATACTTAATGAGATTTCAAAGCTGTGGGTGCAGCTCCCTACAATTATTGACAGATGCCTTTTCTTTGCCATTGGGTTCAGCTTCATAAATCCTGCTGCCATAATGAGGTTCAGCGCTGCCACCCTGGCAGTGAGCTAATGAAAGGGGGAGGGCGCAGCGGCTCACGGCTGTCTCACACATTTTTTCCCTTTAAAATTTACTATGCAGATGTCAAGCTGCGGAATGATTACTTCAAACATGCTAATTTTTATCTCGCTTTTGTGTCAGCCCTTTGCCATTAACAAATAAATAAATAACAGGACTGACCTTAGTCCACTTAATTTCTTTTTGTTTTTCTAAGTCACATTTTTAATAACCCATGGTGTGTGACTGCTGGGGACTCTGACACATGCGTGGCCTTTTGCAGGTACCCAGTGGCAGAACCTTTCTTTTTTTTTTCTTTGGCCCTGGGAAGGGCAGGGAGGATAAAGTAGCTTTCCCCAGGCCTCCCATCAGCCTGCCCTAAGTATGCACTTGAAACGGCCAGGAGAGGATTCATTTCAGAGTTCTGAGCAGATCCTGGTGGGGGAGAGCTACACCGTGCCAAAGAGTCGATTTCCTTTTCAGCAGAGTCATACATCACTGACCCACCCTTCCCTCCTGACAGAATGACATATGTCATTTATCATATGGGCCCCAGCCAGACAACAGGGACGGAGGGAAGCCCAGTCCCTGTGGTGCTGTCTTCTCCTCCGGCGCAGTCCCCTGGGCCTGCAGGGAGAGAGGAGAAGCAGGGCCCAGGAGAGGCCAGGCAGCTTGGGGCGGGGGGCTGTCGGGGTGTGTGGCCTGGTGGGCGCGAGATTGGCAGAGCCACGAAGAAGTCTGTGCTTTCATATTATCTGCTAAACCACACTGCTCAGCCTTTGACGCGTTTCTGACTCTCCCCTTTCCATTCCTTCCCGCTTTCCTTTTCTTTTTTCCCATTAGCAGTCAATGAAAAAGAACCCCAGGGCTGACAGGTATCATTCAAGTCGCCCAGCTTGTGAGGGGTGGTATGGCTCTCAGGCTCCTGGCTTCACATGATTCAAACATGCGTTGCTGGAGATGGATGTTCCTTAAAAAAGATTGATGGTGGATGCCGGGCTTAGGGTGCCATTTATCATTTTGAATATTATTTAGACTTGCCGTGTAAACCTGTAACTTGAGAGCTGGATGAGCTGGGCCAGGGTAGGGGTGTGTGTGTGTGTGTGTGAGTGAGTGTGTGAGTGTGCTTGCATCGATTGGCCTTGGGTTCTCATTGCTGCTGACCAGCCACAAGCCCTTCCATTTACAATAGAGAAGATACGCCCCCCCCCAAAAAAAAAAAAACAAACAAAAAAAAAAACGGGCGGGGGGAGGTTTTAAGTTTGAATAATTTCCAAGGACATAGGGAAAAAAACGAAGTATTTGTGATTTAAACTAAAGCTAACAGGCAACTTCTCTCTCTCTTCCTCTCCCTCTCCCCTCCCTCGCTTTCCCGACACAGCCAGTCACGTAGGAAACATTAAAATATAAACAGAGCTGTACTTTCCAAAGCCAGGACCCTTGTCTGATTTTAAAAACTCTGTGACATGCTTTAAAAAAATCTGTATCTGAAAAGCTTAGCACAATATAACTATTCAGAAAATACTGGTTGGCTTGGTTAGCAGTGTGAGAATAGACTTCCACGTTTCAGGAATATTTCAGATAAAAAATGATCTTTTGCGGCTTTCTGCCGCTGCTCCCCGCAGCCTCCTCCCCTCCTGCGTCTGCGCCCTGTCCGGCCCTGTGGCCCCAGCAGACCCGCCAGGACTGATGTGCACAGCTGTTTCCAGGCCCCGCCAGCTAGTCACTTCTGGGTCTTTTGCACCCTGAGCTCTGCTCCAGGACACCCCCACCTACTGGAAGCTCTCGGGGACGCAGGCTGGCTCACCGATGGAGCCCCCAGCTGCCCGGAGGACCAACACCAGGTTGGCCTTGCTGCCTGTTTCCTGGTGGAAAATGGGGACGGGACTGCTGGCTTCTGGCCTGCCTCCCACCCCCGCGAGGAGCCCTGATAGGCAGATTTAATTGTGAGGCATTCTAGTAAAGATGTGACTTCATCTGGGGCCGCTAATTAGATTTAGGGCTTCTTGTATGACTTACAGTGTGGACATTAATTTTAAAAAATGACAGGACGCAAAGTTAGACGGGGGTAGTTTTTATCTACACAGATGAGAGCCTAGAACTTGTGGGATGGCTGAACATTCATATCTTGCTGCTTCTTGAACAAACTTTTCCCCGATCAGTAAAGACGGGCATGTGGCTGCCTCACCCACCAGTCCTGGCAGCTTAGTGTGTCTGTGTGTTCCGAGTGTCGCTGGCCTGACACTGTGCACGGATGACCCGGGCTCACGTTCTGTGTGGCCCACTGCGGTCTCATCCCGCTCGGGCAGAAGCAGATTTATATGCTGTGTTGGTGCCTGCAATCGCATCTGACTACAAAATGATAGTATCATGTCTCCCTGAGACTTCATGGACGAAAGCAAAACTTTGATCCTCTGCCCTTGCACCTGGGCAGTGTTGGAGGTAATTGGAGGACAAGTGCCAATTTGCAGGAACAATTGTAAACACCTTTGATACAAATGGCACCGTCCATTTTTACTGATTAGAAAAACTTCCCTATTAATAGGTGGAAAGTCCATTCCAGGTATAATTGGTGAGGACCTGAGTGCACTCATGGGAAGAAACCTTGTTTTGTTTTTTGTTCGCTTTTCTTCTTATCCCCTTCTCTCAGTTTTATGGCTGGAGACATGATTTATTGCAGCCATCCATCTTGGGGGCTCATCCATCACACCCCGGTTGCTAGGAGATCGTAGCAGCAGCTGTTTGCTCTGAATCAGACAGAAAAGTTGTCAATCATCAAAGGCAGGTGAATAGCATTAGAAACACGCTATTGTCAGACGGAATAATTAATCAAAGAGAGAAAAGATAATTAAAAAGATATGACCCTTGCAAGTACTTGCTCTGGGTTGCCTAGAAAAAAAAAAAAAAAGGAAAGAAAGAAAGAAAGAAAAACTGCCTGGTCTTTTCTAGACACTTAAGCAGCTGAGGGCTGATAAAATATGCACTCTGCAGCGCATAGTTTTTAATTAATTGAAAAAGGTTCAACATTCAAAGACGATACTGGAGAAAAGTCCGATATGAGCAGAAGTAATATTTATTGTTTGCATGAAGGGCTTGACACGGAGCTCTAACTTCCTGTCACAAATCTGCGGCTCCCCAGGCTGGAGCAGGCCCAGGCTGGGGTCTTCAGGTGGCCACAGCAGCCCTGGGTCTGTCCTGGCTCCCCGGCCATCCCGCGGGGCTATTCAGGAGAGTTTCAGACCCTGCTAACCTGGGCTCCAGGGCCTCCCACACTTGTGGGTCTGGAAAAACTGAACTCCTCAGATCACGAGAATTTGGTTTTTAAATGAAGGTGGGAGGCTTGAGAAGCATGCCATGATGTCCACCTTCGGGGTCCACAGAGAGAGCGCTGTGTCACTTTACCTGTCTGGGAACCCTGTAGGTCTCCAGGGGAATTTGCAGTCCATCTCCCTGTGGCCCCATAAAGCACAGCGGTGACTCACGTCCTCACTGATTACCTACATCACTGTTTGAAAAGACCCCCAATGATAACCTAGAAACAATTTGGGTGCCCATTTCACTCTCAAAAATATTCATAGATTGGGAAGTTCATCCTTGCCTTTTCTGAACCTAAAATGTTCTGGAGAAATTGGAAAATGTATTAAAGACTACATAGAAAGTGGCATATCTGCAGTTGCTTTTCAGTTAAATATGCTACAAGCCCTGAAACAGATCCACTCTTTTATTTTTGGATACTATGCTTGATTTTCACACCGTTCTCTTCCCAAAGAATAGCAGGGCTTCTAAAATTAGCAGGAGGAAGAAAGGCCTGGATGTTAGAATTTGGAAGAAGGAAGAAAGCAACACTTTTTTTTAGTTGGGACACCGTTCTCAGAGTGCGGCAGGTTGGGTCACTGGGAACCCCCTCCCTCAGCTGCCCCTCCATGGTGGCAGTGGGGACTCTGCCCAGCATCCTGGGGGGGTCCCAGGCACATGCCTCAGGTGGGATGTCCACCTCCCCCACAGTGTGCTGGGAGCCCAGTAGGGGTGAGAGAAGGGGGGGGGGAGAGAGAGAGAGAGAGAGGGAGAGAGAGAGAGATGCTCAGATAAGAAAAAGCACCTGCCTGGCTTGCTGGAGGCCTCAGCGAGGTCTCACCTGGCCAGGTGGCCAGAGGAAGTATTCTTGTTCAGAACTTGACCTCCAGCAAATGAATGCCTTTGACTTCAGGCTATTCCTTGGGTCCCTGGGTGTCCCCTTCTGAGCTCTCAGGGTCCCACTGGGGGTCTACTGATGATGTAGCAGTCATTGAGGTGCATGTTTTCTTGGGCCATGCCTGATACCTGTAAGGGCTGTGCTGTAGGAAGGCCCGCGAGGCCGTGCGGGTCTGGCCCAGGCTGGAGTTCCGTGACGTCAGGGGGCCTCCTGTCCCTGTGAGACTGGGCCGTTTGGAGATGGGCAGTGGAGGGGGGGGTGTTCTTCTCCCCTTTCCAAGTACTTGCCACTGGGAAAGCATGCGGCCTAAACTGTGGCAGGTCCTCAGGGCAGAGCAAAGGAAGAGGTTCGCTGATGGTAGGTTTGTGAATTTACATATTGAAAAGTACCCACCATTAGCACTGGTGAAGTCAGATTGAAATTTGCTTCCCCTTATGAAAGGACAAGGGAACAGGTGAAAGGGGAGGGCTTTTACGTTATGAGAACTTCGTGCAGGTCAGTTTCTCTGGAGCTGAGGTTGGGGTCTCCTACTTCCTATGCTCCCGGGTGACCCCTGGCATCTATTCAAGCCACAAACGAGAGACAGAGATGGGAAGGAGGGAAGGGCAGGTCGGTTATTCTTTAGTTTTGGTTCTGTGAGTGTCCAATTTGTCCAGAATTTTAGCACCTCTGTCAATGGGTTATTGTTTCTATGACAAGGGAGGGTGAATAAAAGTGGGTCTCTAGTGTCTCAGGGGGTGTGTCAGGAGAAAGCCAGGGTGTTCAGGGTCGTGTTGTGGCGAGAAAACCTAGGACTCCACTGAGCCCCACGTCACCTGCACGTTTGAGTGTTTTTTCTAAGTGATACACGCCCCTCTCATCGGCCCCTGAGACAAGGTGACCTGGGAGTGATTTGGAGTTTTCCTAGGTCAGCCCCATAGACTCGGAGCAGGCTGGGCCCCCACCCTGATGGCTATGCCATAGATACAAAGAAAGCACAAATTAGCCTCGACAGATACAAAGAACACAAATTAACCGCAGGCCTCCCTGTAGGTGAAGACATTTTGAAACACTTAAAAGACCTCAGATCACCTATGATACAATTGTTGCTACTCTTCTGCCTAATGAAACACTTTAGAAGGGGGCACCGGTACACATTTGGGAGAGATGAAAGTGGGGTTCCCGGTGGTTCTCTTGTGGTCAATGGTCCCCTTTCTTGATATTCTGTTTCCTGCATTTGTTTTGCTCTGGGCCTGTAGCACAATGGCTCTTTCATCTGTATTAGCTAGCGGGACCCCACCGCTGTCATCTACGAGGTGTGGTGCTATGTTTTTCTCTTGCTTTTCTGTGTAAAATATTAAGGTGCCACGGACACCTCTGTGTGACTGAGCTTCCTACCCAGGTGGTTCGGTGGATACGCAATAGAACAAACACACGGTCTGCTGGGCAAGGGGAGATGAATGCAACCCCAGCAAGGGCTTGGTGCTGAGGGCCACCTTCACACTGCGTCCTGCGTGCGCATGATTTGGAAACACATGTACGGGTTCCTTGTGAAAGGAGGGACGTACTTAACATTTCTCCAAGGAAAACATCTTTCATTACTTCACGTGTTCTGTGGTAATGATTTTTCAGTTCAGCAAACAAGTACTTACCAGCGTTTGTGTGGTGACCTGGCTGCGGGGGAGGGCAGCACCATTTTCAATGGGAATTCACTGGCCAGGTTCAGGGGCACCTGCCGGTCACAGAGGGTCCCGGTGCCAGCTCCCTTGGCGTCAGCCTCACCAGGACACACGGTCGGTTCCTGAGCCCATCCCTGTGGCCCGTGGGCTCAGACTGGCAGGACCTCAGCAAAGTTGTTGTCGTTTGTTTGTTTTTTGTTGCAAACAGAACAGTGGATGGTACTTATTTGGGGGTTTAATATGGATTTGCTGGAGAGAGAGCACACGCTGCATGCCGGGAGTTTGGCTGAGGATTTGCTAGTTAAATAGACTGGGTTCTGGGTGGGAGGGTGGAGGGGGAGCTGTTTGTGCTGCGGGGCTGCCTGCCCCTCTCCCCAGCCCAGTGTGCACCTCTCCTGGTGGGAACAGCGGGGCTCTCCTGCCCACGTCGCCCCCTCCTGACACAAGTGGTGTCCAGGGGCAGCTGCCATGCTCCTGCCTCTCTGGGGCGGGGGGTGGGGCACGGTGGCAGGGAGCGAGTGTGCTGTGTGTGCTGTGGCCCCACTCGCGACGTCACCCTGGGTGTGAACTCACCCTGGCGTACTTTGCCATCTTCTGTCCTATTGGGTCGGTACTTATAGTCTGGCCCCTGTGGCCTTTTCTCTGCTTTACCTTACATTGTAGCACGGTGTCCGTGGAGAGAACCAGTGAGCCTGGTGCCCCTTCAGGATCCCAGAAATCATGGTTCTCTTCCCTGGAGTCCACACCCAACGGAGAATGAGTGTGGATGGGTGATGGCTTCATGCAGACTTCGTTACTGATCTCAGGCCTCAGCACAGCTGATAACCTCAGTGTGGCAGCCCCCAAACTGCCTGCTGTCGGGTAATCCAAGACGTGTCTCAGTTAATGTCCCGCCAGGCTGGAGATCAGATCGCCTGCAGCTCTCGGAAGCCGCCCACCCGGCCTCCCGGTGGCCCTGCTACTGTGTCCGTGGGGACACAGCGGCTGGCGGTGCTCATGTACTTAGCCCACGGGGATTGTGCAGACCTGGTGGGAGCAGCACGGTGGCCTGTGGCTCTGCAGTCAATGACAGAGCAGGTCCTGCATTTCCTGATGTAATAATAAGGTTAATGGGGGGGTGTATTATCAGGCACGGAGCACTCCGTCTTGTCGGCCCCGGATGGGACAAGGGGCTGGGCCAGTGTTTCCCCGTGGCTAGCACATGGCAGTGGGTCTGGTCATGGAGGGATGATTTTGCCGTCCAGCAGCAGTTGTGCACGTTTTTGTGAATGGCAGCATTTGTGTTTGGGGACCAGCTCCAGGGGGAAGTGGGAGATGGTGAGAGGGGACCCCCTTGGTCTGACAGTATGTGCCTCGTCCCCCGACCTCGTGGATGCGCCTGCCCAGACGAACGTGCTGGGCAGATGCCGTCTTTGCAGTTTGGAACGTGGACGTGGTGGGGACTCTGTCCTCTGCAATAGCCCCCCTGCTGGTGGGGGTGCCGCGTGCTCCAGTGTGGAAACAGAAAGGGGACAGACGTTTGGTAAAATCAACAGACTGTCAGCTGGGCTCCGGTAGGTGGCCACTGGGGGCCGCACAGGACCTGGAGCACTTGGCTGCCATGAGACCGCGAGCACCAGCGCCAGCCTGCCCCCCTGGACTGTGGTCGCCTGTCCTGTGTCTGCCCTTGATCCTGGCCTGGCACGCAGGCCGAGCAGAGGGGCGGCTGAAGGCCTGCGGCACATTTTAGCCACATCATCTGGGAATGGTGATTCCTAGGATGTTTTGGTACCTGTATGAATGCAGATTAATTTAAAAAGACAATTCGTGACAGATGTGGAGTATCAGTGACAAAGACAAAAAATGATAAATCGGCTATCGCAACCTATGAAAGAAAACTAATGCCCCCTTTTAATTCGTTGGCGCACCAGAAATAGATAGTAAATTGCTTGCTGTGGAAATCCTTTTATGGATGTGTCTCCTGAAATTCCAGGACCAGTGAGCGCGTGAAGGCTAGCCATCGCTCTGTGTACGTCCCCTGCAGGAGCCTGTGTCAGCGGCGCTCTGGCTGGCACCGCTGGGCTGAGTCGGCTTCCTCCCTGGGAGTCCTTGGAAGGAGGAGGGCCATCCTGGCCGGTTCTGGACTCTGCTGTTGGGGGTCAGCTCCGAGCAGGGGGCGACGTTAGGGGCCGCTCTGCTGAATGAGCCCCACAGGCCCTGCTTTTCCTCTGCCTTCCCGCCGCTGTGTGGGTGCGGACGGGCCCCTCCGTGCCTGCGCGGCCAGCATGCCATGGGGCTGTCGAGGGGGCATGCTGGGCCCGGGGCACCAGCCACCTTCTCCAGACAGAGCTGTGTCTCTGCCGACAGGAACTCTGGGAAAACGTGGTCCTGAGCCCCCGCTTGTGTCCAGTTGCCCCCGCTGGGCTGCTTTATGCCTGACAGAGACTTTTTTGGTCTAAATTTAAGTGGAACTGGCCTACTTGTCAAAAAGCTCATTGATGTTTGGAGTCCAAAGGGGCATGGGCCACACAGCATGTCAGCAGCGTCTGTTGTGTTCTCCCCACCCCCACGGCTAGTTAGGGGAGGGTGGGGGCGTGTGGGGGGCAGAAAACCCGAAGTGGAAGGTTAGTGCGGTTGGGAAGGGTTTGGCCTGCGAGTCGCAGGGATGGGCCGGCCCAGCCCACGCAGAACTGCCCTCTGACGTTTCCACAAGCCCCGGGGTGAGGTGGGGCCAGGGCCGTGAGGTTCCCTCACGGCAGCTGCTGAGATGTTTGTGAGCGGTTCACATTTTGCCCTTAAATTTAAGACTGGCCGTTACACAGAGAAACCAACCTTTCAGTAATCACAAAGCAGCTTTGGTGAATTAAAAAAAAAAAAAAAAGATCTTGACCCTCTTTGGAAGGAAATAAAGAGGAACCCAGTGTAAGGAAAACAAAAAAACTGATGTTACAGTTTTGTGATTGCTCACACCCTCGCCGGGACCTGGAGGGAGCCGCTTCTAATGGAATCTCTGTTTTTCCTCTTCCTCGCTGAGTCTCTGCCCCTTTTTCTATTAGAATGAGGAGTGGTTTGTAACTTGGTGAAAAACAACAGCACATTTTTGGCATGCGTCCTTCTGAGCTGCACGAAGGTGGTGAGACTGAGGCGACGCGGATCGGCCCTTGGGACTAGTTGTCCAGCGGGAAGGGGCTGTGGAGCAGGAGAGAAGGGCGTGGGGCCCTGCAGCGGGCGGCCGCCACCCGTCCCCACCAGGAGTGCTCACAGCCAGGCGCTGCCGCCTCCAGACGTCTCCCTAGACTTGGACACTAGCCTTTAAGGGAGGTGAGTGGAGCTGCCAGGGACCACAGATCACTCACCTTCAGATATCCAGAGGTGACAATCTAAAGCCATCTAGTGGTTACTTATAACTAGTAGCCACTTTATTAACACCGTTTTTAAAGACCATCTTATTGCCATTAGAATGCAAGTTGTCAGTAGCAGCTCCCTAATCCACTGCGTGAAGTGAGGGCGGAGCCCCGCACGGGGCCCCCTTGGCTCTGGCTCCGGGGAGTGAAGGCTGTGCACAGCCGTGTGCGTGGCCGTGTGCGTGGCCGTGTGACAGCGACCGTGTGCCCCTGCCTGCTGGCTGTGCTCGGAGACTAAGTGTGGTGACACGATACAAATGTAAACTTCAGCTCTGCCTGCACAGAGATAGCACAGGCAGCTGACACCTGCGTCTCAGCAGTAAGAAATGCACTGTCTCTGATTTCTTGCTCTGAGCTTAGGTGACTAAGCCAAGAAGTACTTCCGGCCTTAGGGCGGATGAAGCCATTCCCACCCATTTCTTCCCTTCCATGTGGGTGGCTTCCTTCAAGCCCACCTTTGCCTGTCTCTGCCGCTGACAAGCCGTCCCTGTGCAGTAGGACCTGGGCCCCCAGGGCTGGGGGCTGGTGCGATTCAGTGACAAGGCGGGAGCACGTCCTTCTATAAATGTGGCTCATTGGGTTTACATGTGGTCATTGGGGTGCAGATGTGGCCCCCATAGGAAGCTGGCCGACAAGTGACGCAGGTGAGGTTGGCAACAGTGATCAGAAACTTAGTGGAGAGGCAGAGAGTCTTGGAAAGCATGTGGATGTCCCACTGCCCGTGTGAAAGGCTGCCTCCTCAAAGCTGTCTCCCATTCCTGTGCTTCCAGATAATTCTTAGTTCTTGCCTTATGACATCTGCATATGCATAGAGTGTTGTCACTAAGTGTCACTGGCTTAAAATGGGACCTGCTGTTTGGAGGCTCACATAGCAGGAGGCCTGAGTCTGACTAGGAGAAGAAAAGAAACAACAGTGTCTCCCTTTTTATTTGGTATTGGATGTAACAGGAGAAATACACTTTCTACTCAAGAGAAAGGGACCCGTTTCTTAGGCAGAGCACACTGTCAGGGGCTCCGTCTTGGTCGAGGGCTGGCTGCCACTGGAACCGGCAGCGCGTCTGCAGGGCAAGGTCAGCCGGTACCAGGGAAGCCTCCGCATCTTTGTCCAGGCCGCCTTCGGAGCCCACCCCGGGGACAGCCGAGGTGCTGAGGTACAGCGGACGGCATCGGCACACATGCAGGCCTTTCCGGCACATAAATTGGAGGAACAGCTCGGGGACACCAGGTGGCCTGTCCCTAGGTGTAAGCTGAGCACACTGTCTGCTGGTGGGTTTGGCGATTCCCTTGGTGGCAGGATGTCGGCACTGGGTACATTCTCGCTGGGGTCCTGGGGAAAAGTTAGACTTCTGCTGACAGTTTAGAACAACGTTTCTCTTAATTATTCTTGAGGTTTTGCCCGTTATACCATTAGCTTCTTCAGAGGACAGAGATAAATAGCTGGTACCCACAGGAACAAAGTGGGGACTGGATGCATTTAGTTATTGATGTCTCAGTAACTGAAGGTTCTAAAACGATCTCCTCAAATGCCTTGGTGACCTGATAGCAGGTAGACTGCTTTGAAGGTGCAGCTGGAGACGCTGTCCACGTAAATCCTAGAAAAGGAGTGTTGAACAGGTAGGGAGCAAGGCAGTTCATTTCCCCAGCACTTAGCTTCACTTGTGTATGGATTTGGAGGTTCCAGTAACATGAGGGTACTTTCAGCTGTGTGACCGGATCTGACCTGCTGGCGTGCTGTCGCCTGTAAGTTAAGCGCTGGTTTGATTATGTACGTGCTGTGTGTTGTGTGTGTGCTTCTGTGCGTGTCTGCACAGGTCTGTGTGTTTCCTTGGCATGAGCATGACATACGTGTGCAGTGGCCGAGACCAATGTTTCCACAGGGTTATTCTCAGCAAAGGCATTTTTTAAACTAGCCTCATGCGTGTTTTCAAACAGAATAAGCAGAATGCTAACAGATTACATTTCTTTCCCTCTCATTAGCTACCAAATCTTTTTCATGTGCAGGAAAGGAAGGGCCTCAGGTATTTATCCTGACATGTTGATGTAATGCATCACACTTGCAGTTATCTCACTGTTTTATTTTACTGTCTCTAGAATGTGCGGTGTGGCTCCGTGGTCCACAGCGTATGTGGAAAGCCGCCGCCGTCGGGCAGACAGGCACCCAAAGCCACGGCTGCAGGTCTAGGATCATATTCGTAGGCCTCAGGGTAGAAGGGAATTATAGGAACACGGCAAGTGTTTATGTGGAACTCACTTGTCCCGTGAACAATGTGGGGGTGAGGGGGCCAACCCCGCACAGTAGAAAATCCTGTATAACTTTTGACTCCCCCAAAACTTAACTAGTAGCAGTTGACCGAAAGCCTTATGATAACATAAGCACTGGCTTAACACATGCTTTGGACTTTACATGTGTTATATACAGTGTTCTTACGAGAAAGTAAGCTGAGAAAAGAAAGTGTTATTAGATAATCACAAGGGAGAGAAAACGCATATACTGGAGTTACTGAAAAACCCTGCGTAGAAGTGGACGTGCACAGCCCCAACCCGTGCGGCTCAGGGGTCACATCTTTTGTTTTCTGTGAGTATGGCCTACTGTTCGCCTTGATCATGATGGTTACACAGTTTTCCTTATGGTTTTTTACTCGTTTGCTTTTAAGAAACGGGCCCCCTTTGCCTTTCGGCAGTCTGAGTGCAGTGAGGAGAAGTGTGTGTTCTGGATGGCTCAGGCCCTCCAGGACGCCTTCTCCAGCCTTTGTTCCAGAGGCTGACATGCTTCCCTCCTGGGGTCGCGTGGTTCTGGGGCCATGCACACTGGTCTGTATTGCATAGACTTTGCACCAGAACTCAGGGTGGTGTGAGCCTGTGGGAGGACAGTTGTCTGAAGTTGCACAGACGTTTACAGTAAGTGACACAGACCAGGCCGTGAGCACCGCTGACTGGGCTCAGGGCCGTCTGCCCAGCCCAGTGTGCTGCACGGCCCGCTCTCCCTCACGAGCACGCACACTCCCTGATGGCTGCTTCCCGGGAAGTTAAAGGAGATTCTCGCCCAAACCCGAGATTGCATGTCCATAAAAGTGACGTAGAGGCTGTATCAGGAGCGGGAAGCAGCACCCTCACTCTGACGGCCCACGTGTCCTGGCGCATACGCCTGTACACACGTGCACACACATGCCCACGCGCCAGGCTTCTGTGTGCAGGGCTTCTCCACAGACGCTGGACATACAAAGCCCTGTAAAGTCGGACAGTAGCTTCCACTTGTGAAACTACGTACATTTTTGTTTTTTCTTTAGAAAACAATAATGCACATAATACAAAATCCAAGCAAACCAAAGGGCAAACCATGGAGAGAGTCTCCTTTGTCAGGCAAGGTGTGAGGTGTGTCCATGCACGCACCCACCGTCATGGACTCACACGTGCCCTCTGCCCCTGTGTGCAGTTACAAGTGTAGCTTAGTACCTTCCGCTTCCTCTGACACGCACCCAGCAGCTGAGGTATGCAAATGGATAGATGGATGGACGCCCGTGACAAGGGAAGCCACGTAATGGGCTCAGGTGAGGCCCCCAGGGCTGCGTGTGTAGGCAGCGTTATTTAAAATCTGTATGTGCCCGTTTTCATGATAAGGTGGTGACGGGATGTGTGTGTTCTGTCTCCTACATCCTGAGGCCCTATGTTACGTGGTGTGGAGCTGCCCGGGCTTTGTCAGGGTTACATAGCCCTGTAGTGAGCAAGGGTCCCCTGGATGGGCACTCGCTGCCGTGCCATCCTCCTGCACACCCCTCCACTTACGCTTTGTGGGACAGTCCCGGAACAGTGGTTGTCAGCTGGGAGGGCGTGTTCAATTAGAAAAGCGATAAACGCCAGATTGTTCTCCCTGAGACTGCGGCCTTCGCCTCCCACAGCGGCGTGGTTGTGTGCTCATGACTCTGACAGGCGGCCAGAGCTTGCAGAGGGCGGCCTCGTGCCCGCACGGCCTGCGCTGGGCAGGGCTCCCATCTCCGGCGTCGGAAGGAGGATGTGACATGCCAGGACAGGAAGCCCCACGTGGGCCCCAGACCTGGGCCTTTGTTATTGAAGTCTGTGGATGACAGAAATTGGTGTTAGGTTCCTAGGATCAGAGCCCTTGAGATTCACTGACGGCCTCGTTTGGTGGATGCAAAAACGGAGGCCCAGAGTGGGCACGAGACCAGCCGAGTTCACATGGTCATTTCCTGGTGGAGCCTGGCTGCCAGAGACACCGGCGGTCTGGCCCCTGCCCTGTGTCTGTTTGTCCGTCCGGGCTGCAGAAGGCGGCCTGCAGAGCTCCTGGAGCCCGGCGGCCAGGCGGGAGTGCAGGGACCGCAGGCTCCTGGTTCAGCAGCTGCGGAGAACGGCAGAGGTGGCTGGCGGCAGCCCCTTAGTAATGATTGCGGAACACTGAAAATGTCCTTTTGGGTTTTGGCTGAATAATATTTAAGGATTTTGAAGCAGTGACTTAATTGTGTTTTTATGTAATTGATGGTGTTGGAATAAAATGTGTTGAGACACCACATCAGCATTTTTCTAACTGTTCCTTGGAGAAAAATATGCTCATATGAAAATGGTTTCTTCACTTTCCACTCATGGAATTGGAAAAAAAAAATCATTGTGCTTCCTCGGAACTGCTGTGTTCAGGGACGTGCTGACTTTAAAATGTGTCCCCTCTGGACGTGGCCCGAATGGCGCCCGGCCGCCTCACCTTTCTCAGTTGGCGTGCCCGTGTTTGGGAGGCAATGCCAGAGCAGGCGGGGGCGGCCTGTATCCAGGGGTTGGTGAAGAATGCTGTCCGGGCACATTGTGTGGAGCCCCACGTGCCCGTGGGTTGGGACACGTTGGCCGGCTGATGCCCTGGGCTCCTGCCGGGAGCCCCTGCTGCATGGGCCTCGGCCTCTGCCTGCTGCACTGGGTTTGGAAAGTGCTGGAAGGACAGCACGCCAGTTGCTACACAGGAGCAGGTTCCGTTCCCAGAGTTGTGTGTGAACTGGAGGCCATCGTAATTTTATGTTGGCATCGGAGAAATCGGGGCTTTTAAATAAATTGTATTAGCTTTCCGAGTCTTGGCACCATTGTTTGTATGGGGGGTGGGCACAATTTAAGTCTTCAGTAAGATTTAATTTTGGTCCAAAATCTTGCTACTTGAGACTTCGTTCTGAAGAGTCAAATTATAAACATTAAAAATAAAAATTCAGACAGTTGCTTTCTCATTGTGGGAAACTCACAGGTCTACTAAATTAAAAAATAATAGTGATGCTTTGAAAGTGCCTTTGGCTACTGAGCGAGGCGGGGCTGCCTGAGCGGCCTGCTCGCTGGCTGGGTGGCTGGGGCTGAGCTGACAGCCCGCCTGCCGTGTGCTTCCCAAGTCTCCCT
Organism: Rhinolophus sinicus; assembly: GCF_036562045.2. Lineage (NCBI taxonomy): Eukaryota > Metazoa > Chordata > Mammalia > Chiroptera > Rhinolophidae > Rhinolophus > Rhinolophus sinicus. Next base: position 49,144,165 of record NC_133760.1, on the reverse strand, counting down.
CCTCCGGTTTGGTGGTGACGCCCCTCCTGACTTCTGACCTCCGGCCTCACTGATCCCCACAGCGAGCACCCAGTGGGATCACCAGGGAAGACTCCGAGCGCCTGCAGGCACCCCTGTGTGTGTCTGTGTATATGTACGTGTGTATGTGTGCGTGTATCTGTGCATGTGTGTGTGTGTATATTCGTGTATGTGTATGTTGTGTGTATATGTGTGTATGTGAGTATGTTTGTATGTGTATGCGTTTGTGCATGTGTGTGTTTTTGTGTTTATATGTGTGTATATCTGTGCATGTGTGTCTGTGTGTCTATGTATGTATCTGTATGTGTACGTGTGTATATGTATGTACATGTGTGTGTCTGTGTATGTGTGCATGTCTGTATGTCTGTCTGTGTGTATGTATGTGTGTGTCGTCTCTCTGTGTATGTGTTTGTGGGTGTGTGTATGTTTGCATACATGTGTGTATATGTGCATATGTATGTGCATATGTGTGTATGTGTTTTGCTGTGCATGTGTGTATGTATATGTGCGTGTGTGTGTCTGTATATGTGTGCATGTATATGTACATATGTGTGAATGTCTGTGTATGTGTGTGTGTGTGTGTGTGTGTGTGTGTGTACGTGTGGGGCGGAAGCCAAGCTCCTCCCATGGCCTCGATGGACCTTTCTTCGGGCTCCTTGTGGCTGAGCTGATGTCCTGTCACCTGGGCATTCAGGAGCCAGCTGTATATCGTGAGAGCCGAAGTAAATCTGATCTCCCACTTTGTACACTTCTTTGACATTCAGTCCTTGTAGAGGTGAAGAACAAAACCACAGCAAAAAGTCTAGAAAAAACTGTACAAAAGAAAAATGAGCATTGACAGAATTATGCTTTCTCTTTTTACTTAAATGCCAAGCTCATGTGTCCTGATGTCTGAAATAAATTTAATTTTTTATAATTAGGCTTATTTACAGGAGCTCATCCTTGAATCATAGTAGTTTTTTCTAATTTGGAATATACTCCAAGCACTGAATAGCAAAGGTTGCCAGATGCGTGCGACAGAGGCTCTCGGTCCCGCCCTCCTCCATGGGGTTAAGTGACAGCTGATCGTGTGGTCCTGGGCTGAGGTGGGCAACACAGGTCCTGTCGCCGGGACTGTGAGGGTCACACCTTTGGGGTCACGTCAGCATTTCCAGCAGAAGGCTTGTTTGCAGCGATGTCGCGGACACTGGTGCTCTCGTCTCAATGCTGTGTGACAGCAGCAGACCCAGCAGGCACTGAGGTGTCGTGGGAGCAGAACAAAGGGGTTTCCTACTTCAAAACCCAGTCGTCTTCCTTCTCCATTCTGTCTTCTATGTGCCTTTCCTTGTTGCCCAAATTTCAGCAGCGCACGGTATAACTAAGTCTTGGGCCTGACGTTGGTAGTATTTTGTATCAGAGACTTTGTGACCAGGCAGACGGTAACTAAATAGTTTCATTCATTCACTCATTGATTGATTGATTCATTCCTTCTCTTATACATACATTAATCACTTATTCATTCAAAATTAAGTACTGCTCTCTTCTTTTTCCCTTGCCTCCTCTCTCTCTCTCTCTCTCTCTCTCTCACTCTCACATGCACACACACACACGCACACACACACACGCACACTCTCTAGAGGCCGCTAGCACTCTCCACACGGGCTGGCTGTTGCAGGTGGCGGGAGATGGAGGGTGAGTGTGTGCACTGGGCTCGGCTTTCTGCCTGTGCTGAGGCCCAGGTTTCACTGGGCTGCAGTCTGTTCCATGCAGTGTCCTGGGACGAGCGGGTTTCTGTGCGGCCACAGCAGCGCCTGACGCTCCAGGCAGCCAGAAGTGCATTCACTAGCTGGGCAGTTTGAACATAAAGAACCCAGAAAGGCCTCTTCAGGCAGTCTTGGTGCCAACCGATTGGTGAGGCCATAGGTGTGTCCGAGGGGAGCTGTGGGGCAATGGGGGGCCTGGGGCGTGGAGCGGTGAGGAGTCCAGCCTGCCTGTCTGCAGGTCAGCCCTAAGCAGGGCCTTCACCTTTCGGCGCCATCGTCACCTGGGTCTGTCAGGGAGTGATGAATGGGACCAAGGCTTACGTCAGATTGTGGGGAGCTGCGAGGGGTTGGGAGGACTCTGAAGGAAAAGGATAAAATGCTGCGTTTTGCTTGTAGTTCTTGCCGTCACCCTTCAACACCAACACCATTTTATGTTCTGTGTGTATTGAAATGTGTTAAGACGATATGGTGACACTTGCTAAGCTGTGACTTTGAAACCTTGAGGCGGACACTCACCTCTTTGGAGGCAGCCTCAGGCTGCTAAACGTCTCGACATCCCCTGGGGAGCGAGCACCGCCTTCTCCTCCACGTGGCCCTGGGACGCAGAGAAGTCCAAACAGTCCCCAAAGCGCCAGGGGTCCCAGGCCTGCAGCTGACCCATTCCTTCTCGGTCCAGTGCACTGAGATCAGGGACCTGTCATCCTTCTGGCACCGCGCCCGGTACCCGCATGCGCCCCACGCTTGCCCCTGTGGTCAGGCGGTCAGCAGCATCTCTCGCACGCCACCTACCCGTGTCTTGAGTCCATCAGCCTGCAAAGGCTTAGGTCAGGGCAGCGGCCGGTTACTCAGGAATCCTGAGCAGGGCCCCTCCCCAGAGGGGCAGGGGAGGGGTCATGTAGCGAGAACGACTGCAGAGACGTGGCGGGGCTGGGGAGAGCACGGCCCAGATCTGCCACACCAGCGTCGGCTCTGAGACAGACACCCCCTGCGCGGCCCCTCCTGTTTCTTTGAAGGGTAAATATTCTTCACACGATGGAGCATTAGACAGCAGCAAACAGGAAGGGACCACAGCGCCTGCAGCAGCAGCTGCATGTCAGAGGCCTGCGTGCACGGATGCAGCAAGGCAGGGAGACAGCCCCCAGGCTGGCAGGCGTCCTTACGAAGCTCAGCAGTAAATGCCAACCCCGGGTGGTCTGGGGTCCCTGCATTTGTCCCCAGGAGACCTGCCTGGTGGGAGGGGCCCCATAGCGTGTTGTGTCTCAGGTGGGGTCCTAGGTCACAGCTATGTGTTTTCTTACTATACTTAAGAACTGACAAATGTGTCATGTGAAGTTTTGTACGTATCAAAGCTTCCATGAGACCCTGTTTCTGGTGTGGTCTTCCTGAGACTTCCCAGCTCTGAGCTATGGTTTTGAGCCAGACTGTCACAAGTATGTTTAGCGTAGGGAGATTTAGTGACAAACTCCCTATTGCTGCTGTCAGCCGTTGATTTTGGAAAGAATTGGGAACCAAAGGGTCCATCACTACTCTCTCTGGGGGCCACCTCTTAAGAGTCCACATTTGTCGCTCACCCACCTCACCTGCACTCAGCGGCTTTCTCAGCCCCTGTGGCAGTGATACTGTGTTTTCGGGGTGAGAAGAGCGTTTTGCAGTTATTACTGCTGTGCTGGCTGCCCCTCCCCAAGTTCTCTGAGTAGGGACTTGGACTGGCGGTGGTTTGAGGGACCGTGAGTGTGGGGTGAGTGGCCCGTGGTTTCCTGGGGCCCGGCTGCCACCCTTGTGGGGACATCTGGCTTCTCTAGATGTAGCCTTCTGCCGCTCAGGTGGCAGCTCAGGTTAAGAGGCGTCTTGACTGTGTCAACCTGTGGGCTCGTGCTGGGAGGGCTTTAGCCATTTCACTGCTTACGTGGTTAATTGCTGGCATCTCACTGAATGCTTTTCATGTGTATTTATGTATATATACATTATAGAACATATATATTAATAGATACACTAATTCCCAGTTATACAGTGAAGTCTTTAGAATATTTATTGGAAACAATGATTTGCGTCCAGAATTCTTAAGGAACAGAAGCCCCATGTTCCGTATTTTGGATGGAGGGCCTTTGTGTTTACAGCACCCATCTCGTATGTGCAGCAGCTGCTCTCTGGAGCGCAGTGTTTCTGCCGCATTGCCGGGCTGTTAGGTGGCGAGCCACCTTTCCCCGAGTCTGCCTGCTCCCTTTCTTTAGGGGAACGAACTGTTTGACTTGTAACAGGCGGTTTTGATGCCTCCAGCTCACCCGGAAAAGCACCTCCTCGGGCCACTAGTGTCAGGCGCACGTGACCACCCAGGAGCCGGGCTGAGGCGAATGAGATGCATTTCGCTTCGGCACCAGGCTGGTGGGCACGCCACCCGGGAGGGACCTGCCAGCAGGCACCGCGAGGGTTAGGG